>NW_015389210.1:4381-9315 GCF_001527695.2 Protobothrops mucrosquamatus
CCAATACCACATCAGAAACCACCCTGACCAGCTGTTTAGATATCTGGTTAGGTCTTTCTCTTCTGCCATCAACATGCTCATTTCCCATGGCTTGGAAAATGCTGGAAGATGAACGAGCCTGTTGCAGCATGAATGTTGCCTCTCTCCTGTTTCTTCTCTAAAGGATTTTTCTGGCTCTTGCCTTTGTGCCTAACTATTGTTCATCAGGAAAAAAGAGAATGGTATAGATTATATTTAACAGGGAATCCTCTCAGAATATGTGGTCTGGGAATGAGGAAAGAGGTGCCATACAGGTAGTTTTTGATTTATAACCACAACTAGGACCAGAATTTCTGCCATAAGTTCTTGTGGTCATAAGTCGAATCGGACCCAATTTTACAACATTTTTACAGCACTTGTTAAATGAATCAAATGGTTGTTAAGTGAATCATGCAGTTGTTAACTCTTTCTATGGGTATGCTTTGCCAGAAATCAGCAAAAAAAAGGTTGCAAGCCACAATCACGTGATTACAGGATGCCACACTCGGTCATAAATGTGAGTCAGTTTGAGAGTACCCAAATTGCAGTCATATGACTGCTGGGATAATGTGACAGTTGGCTGAGGGAACTTTGAACCATCATTAAATGAACGGTCTTAAGTCAAGGAAAACTGTCCTGTTACAGAAAGAGGCAGAAGTCATCGTTAGAACAAAGGCTGGAGAAATTGATGCACTTGGAGATGGGTGGGACATTCTTTTGAGTTTGCCAAAAACAGTCAGTCACTGCAAGAAATATATAAATTATTAGAGATAAGTAATTTAGTTTCTAGGGACCTTGACTATGTTAGCAATGGTATGATTTAGCAGTTATTTAATTATTTCAGAGCATTTGCATGAGTCAGCTATAATAGACTATCTCAATAACTTAAACAACAAAAATTCAATGAATTAACCATAAAAAATAAATCTGCACCTCTAAGCACTTTAAAATCATCTTGAAATGCTTTCGTGAAGGCAAGTGTGTGCGTGTGTGCATGTGTTTGCATTGGGTAACCAATTAAATCTCTATTCTCAACTCCCTTAGCTTCAGAGAGGAGCGATTTTGTGCAGACCCTCTGAAGATGTTTGAACAGAACAGGCAAAATCACAATTGCTACAGTGGTCCTTATGCTCAAATTTAATGTTTCAGTCAGCAAATTAGCATCTTTCAACATCATAAAATAAGATAAGATAAGATAACCTTTATTATCATTTTTATACTGTGGGCACAATGGCACACATCAAAAATGAAATTTAGTTGCCCGCTCTCAAAGTGAAACACATACATGACACCTAAACATACTATGAACAACATATGTATTGACCCACATCCCTACATATACATAGCAAATAAATATTAAATTTTGTCCATCTTGAATATATAACGGAAGGAGGAAGCTTGAGAGTTCGCAAGGTTAATGCTGTATGGAATGAAACTCTGGCTGAATCTGGATGTTCTGCTTCGGATACCATGAAGCCTCCTCCCAGAAGGTAACAAGGAAAACAGGTCGTGAAGAGGATGTGTAGTGTCCCAGATAATCTTGTGTAGTGTCATATCATATAGTACTGAAGACTGTTGCAAGGAGGAAAAAACTCTATATATTCCTTTAGTATTTTTTTATTAGTTTATAATATAAAATATAAAAATACAAAAGAAAATAGTGAGAAAGTAAGGGGGGAGAAGGGAAGGGAAAAGTGTAGGACAAAGGGAAAAAAGAAAGAGAAGGCATTGACTTCCGACTTTCTTTGATACAGTAGAATAAGATAAAAGCATCAAACCTCAATTGCTTACTTTTACATAGTAATATTAACTAGCCATTTCTATAACAATAAACCTATTAATCGGTAAAACCACAAATCAAAATTTCCTTTTTTTTCCCCATCTCAAGCACAAAGTCCAGAAGCGGTTTCCAAGTAGAAACAAAAATTAATTGTGTTTTCTTTTTCTTTAATCAAAGAAGTCAATTTAGCCATCTCTGCTAACTCCATCAACTTTTGCGGCCATTCGTCCATTGTGGGAATTGAAGTATCTTTCCATTTTCGCGCATAAAATAATCTGGCTGCTGTCAACCTATATAACATCAAATACGCCTTTAGTATTTTGAGGGAGGACATAGTAAAAGTGAAAATACAGTAATTAAGAAATATGATGGGAAAGGGGAATAACAGTAATTGGACTCAAGTGTGCAGCAAAGAATGACTGGATAGCCTATTTCAGTGATGGCGAACCTTTTAGAGATCGAGTGCCCAAAAGCTGGCTCCGCCCCTGCTCCACCCCCTGCCCCGCCCCCACCCCAACTGCCCGCAGGGCCACTCACCACCTCCAAGGCCCGCCGCAGATCATCCAGGCAGCCCAGCAATGCCATGGCAGCCACACCCTCTGCCTGCACCCCGCAGCATCAACTGTGCATGATGGGGCATGAGGGCACAGTCTTTTCTTTGCTGCCTGGCTGCCATGTCCTTGGCTGCGCTGCTCCGCGTGGGCCACGCTCGGGGGCGACTCTCTTCCAGGGGGGCTGCTGGGGAGGAGGGGGCCGTGGGGGGAGGCGGGGCTGGAGCAACGGCACATGTGCCCACAGAGAGGGCTCCGAGTGCCACCTCCGGCACACGTGCCATAGGTTCACCACCACTGGCCTATTTGAACACTTGTCTTAAAAGGGCGTAGTATTTCACCAATCAAATTTCCACGTCTTCCTGCCAATTTCATTTTTTGGGGGGGATGGGGTGGGAGACAGTATATCAACAACAGAAATGAGGAAACAGATAAGCATTTGCTCTGTAGGACTATCTCAGGCCAGAAACTAATAATTACATCACAACCGGTCAATTGAAAAGTTCATGGAGTCTGGTTTCCATGCAACCTTCTAAACATGGCATTTGAATTTACACGAGCAACATTGAATATTGGTGTCATTGCCCAAAATAAATTCTGGAGACTGAAACATTTCCTAAAAGTCGTAACCTTTTTTTCCTTTTTTTACACATGGGTCTCTCACACAAATAGCTCAGATGTGTCAATACGAGGTAGTAAAGTCACCCTGTAGGCATTATGCCTACCCAGAAATAAATCTATGAGCTGCCTCCTTGTACAGCTGGTAACTAAATGTGTGGAGGTGTAGGTTGCAAATTAAAGTGAGGAATATAAAATTACTGTGTCTAAAATAAGACACTATTTGTTTATTTAAGCTAATGATCCAGCCTGCAATCTCTCATGGCGCTTTATTCCTGATTCTGCTTGCTTCTTTCTTCAGCTTGCACTGTGAAACACATTTAAGTCTTTTATGGTTGAAAAATAAAAGAAAGGTTTGGGAAAACANGAAACCAATCAACTTTGAAGTTCTTTGTTGTGCTAACTATAAAAGTAAATATAAGTCATTTTCCCAGGTTCTCTCTTTTCATAGAGATACCCTCTCTTTACTGGAGTACATTTAATTGCTATAGTATAGAATGATCTTCTGATTCAGTTGCTAATTAGAGAGATTGTACTGAGGCAAAACCTAAACCAAATTCGGCCATCACTAGACAAAGGAAGCTATTCATCCTAAAGCAAACCAATAAACAGAGAAATATTAGAGTATGTAAACTATGTAAAATGTAAAATAAAGCGGGCTGGTATTACTGCTGAAACTTTTAGCTTGAACCTAATAATGACAGAGATAGCATTGAGTAATGTTTATCCATTGTTTATTGAATAAAGCTCAGTGGTTAGTCTCACCATAGCAGAGATTTAGTTTTGGAACAGCAATAAGTATTATTAAATCATGATCTGCAGGATTATAAACCAAGATAACCGGTTTCCTATACTGTGCTATACTAAAATCAAACTAGATTTAAGATTTGATGTCTGAGTCAAGGCAAAAGTATCTAGCTTCTCTTGATGCTAATCTTATTCCTTTTTTAAAAAAAAATGCTTCCCTTGAAAGAGACTGTGATGAATAAATAACTTAAAAAAATAGAATCAAAGAATTTGGCTCTGTTTTAATTCCTTCTGGTTCACTTGTTTTGGAAAAAAAAGTGCAGAAGTGGGGGATTTTTGATTCATCCTGGCAGCTGTTCTTGATATTTGATTTTTTTAAAAATGTGATGATAGAAAATGCAGCCGCTGATAATTTACTTGCCTGAAATGGTAGTAGTAACATCAGATGAAAAAGAAACTACTGTGATAAATACATGGGTGTTTTCTGGGAATTATTTATAGGGAAATAATGCCTCTTTTTATTTTTTTATTTTTAACTGCATATTCACTCTTCCCAAGCCTTGCTGTGCCTCTCTCACAACCATGCATCTTGCATACACTCCCCTAGCTTTGCCATGTCTCTCTCTCACCTTTTCACACCACTTTGTGCTCTTCCCACCCAATAGTACCCACTTATTTGCCTCCCAAGCCTCTGGGGATTTGCAACTTCCTACCGCCTTTCCTACTGACTTGGAAGTCGCCTTGCCTAACAAGCATAGGATTTGCTAATGACCATAACCAGCACTGCAGGGATTGCCATTTTTAAGTGATGACGTTTCATTTATGACTGCATTGTTTAGTGAGGGAAATTCTACTGCCAATTGCTATTGTAAGTCAAGGATTACATATATCCAATCAAAAATATGGTCTGCTACATGTCTTGAGCCAGCAACATACTGAGAGATCTCCAAAGATGGCATGGAGGCCATTAGCAACAATTAAGCCAATTGTCAAAATCTCTGAACCACCAATCTTTCAGTTTCCAATA
Organism: Protobothrops mucrosquamatus; assembly: GCF_001527695.2. Classification (NCBI taxonomy): domain Eukaryota; kingdom Metazoa; phylum Chordata; class Lepidosauria; order Squamata; family Viperidae; genus Protobothrops; species Protobothrops mucrosquamatus. The sequence goes on from NW_015389210.1 coordinate 9,123, forward strand.
CCACATCAGAAACCACCCTGACCAGCTGTTTAGATATCTGGTTAGGTCTTTCTCTTCTGCCATCAACATGCTCATTTCCCATGGCTTGGAAAATGCTGGAAGATGAACGAGCCTGTTGCAGCATGAATGTTGCCTCTCTCCTGTTTCTTCTCTAAAGGATTTTTCTGGCTCTTGCCTTTGTGCCTAACTATTG
>NW_015389210.1:10241-47531 GCF_001527695.2 Protobothrops mucrosquamatus
CCTAGGGTAATTTTTAGAGGGGTTTTAATTAATATTTTAAATTGGACAATCTTTAAATATTTCTTTTAATTAATTTTAAACCTGTATTGTTATTTATGTATTTTAATTGATTGTCAGCCGCCCTGAGTCCTACGAGGAGAAGGGCGGGATATAAATCTAAATAATAAATAAATAAATAAATAAATAAATAAATAAATATATTTAACAGGGAATCCTCTCAGAATATGTGGTCTGGGAATGAGGAAAGAGGTGCCATACAGGTAGTTTTTGATTTATAACCACAACTAGGACCAGCATTTCTGCCATAAGTTCTTGTGGTCATAAGTCGAATCGGACCCAATTTTACAACATTTTTACAACACTTGTTAAATGAATCAAATGGTTGTTAAGTGAATCATGCAGTTGTTAAGTCTTTCTATGGGTATGCTTTGCCAGAAATCAGCAAAAAAAAAGGTTGCAAGCCACAATCACGTGATTACAGGATGCCGCACTCAGTCATAAATGTGAGCCAGTTTGAGAGTACCCAAATTGCAGTCATATGACTGCTGGGATAATGTGACAGTTGGCTGAGGGAACTTTGAACCATCATTAAATGAACGGTCTTAAGTCAAGGAAAACCGTCCTGTTACAGAAAGAGGCAGAAGTCATCGTTAGAACAAAGGCTGGAGAAATTGATGCACTTGGAGATGGGTGGGACATTCTTTTGAGTTTGCCAAAAACAGTCAGTCACTGCAAGAAATATATAAATTATTAGAGATAAGTAATTTAGTTTCTAGGGACCTTGACTATGTTAGCAATGGTATGATTTAACAGTTATTTAATTATTTCAGAGCATTTGCATGAGTCAGCCATAATAGACTATCTCAATAACTTAAACAACAAAAATTCAATGAATTACCGTAACCATAAAAAATAAATCTGCACCTCTAAGCACTTTAAAATCATCTTGAAATGCTTTCGTGAAGGCAAGTGTGTGCGTGTGTGCATGTGTTTGCATTGGGTAACCAATTAAATCTCTATTCTCAACTCCCTTAGCTTCAGAGAGGAGCGATTTTGTGCAGACCCTCTGAAGATGTTTGAACAGAACAGGCAAAATCACAATTGCTACAGTGGTCCTTATGCTCAAATTTAATGTTTCAGTCAGCAAATTAGCATCTTTCAACATCATAAGATAAGATAAGATAAGATAAGATAAGATAAGATAAGATAAGATAAGATAAGATAAGATAAGATAACCTTTATTATCATTTTTATACTGTGGGCACAATGGCACACATCAAAAATGAAATTTAGTTGCCCGCTCTCAAAGTGAAACACATACATGACACCTAAACATACTATGAACAACATATGTATCGACCCACATCCCTACATATACATAGCAAATAAATATTAAATATTGTCCATCTTGAATATATAACGGAAGGAGGAAGCTTGAGAGTTCGCAAGGTTAATGCTGTATGGAATGAAACTGGTTGAATCTGGATGTTCTGCTTCGGATACCATGAAGCCTCCTCCCAGAAGGTAACAAGGAAAACAGGTCGTGAAGAGGATGTGTAGTGTCCCAGATAATCTTGTGTAGTGTCATATCATATAGTACTGAAGACTGTTGCAAGGAGGAAAAAACCTCTATATATTCCTTTAGTATTTTTTTATTAGTTTATAACAGTGGTGGCAAACCTATGGCACGGGTGCCAGAGGTGGCACTCAGAGCCCTCTCTGTGGGCACGCGCACCATCGCCCCAGTCCTAGGCCTTCAGCTGGGTTTTATAAAATCTTTTCGCTTTAGGCCTCCGCCGCTGTGTGCAAAAAAAAAAAAAAAAGTTCAATCAGTCAATTTCAACTTCTCACGGGAAAAAAAAGATCTTTCAAAGTTGGAATTGATTGATTGAAGTTTTTAGTCCCACCCAGTCTGCCGTTACCACCGCAGTCACGCCCACCCCATGGGCCACGCCCACCCCATGGGCCACGCCCACCCGGCACTCGACGATGCATAAGTGGGTTTTGGGTTGCAGTTTGGGCACTCAGTATCTAAAAGGTTTGCCATCACTGGTTTATAATATAAAATATAAAAATACAAAAGAAAATAGTGAGAAAGTAAGGGGGGGAGGAGGGAAGGGAAAAGTGTAGGACAAAGGGAAAAAGAAAGAGAAGGCATTGACTTCCGACTTTCTTTGATACAGTAGAATAAGATAAAAGCATCAAACCTCAATTGCTTACTTTTACATAGTAATATTAACTAGCCATTTCTATAACAATAAACCTATTAATCGGTAAAACCACAAATCAAAATTTCCTTTTTTTTCCCATCTCAAGCACAAAGTCCAGAAGCGGTTTCCAAGTAGAAACAAAAATTAATTGTGTTTTCTTTTTCTTTAATCAAAGAAGTCAATTTAGCCATCTCTGCTAACTCCATCAACTTTTGCGGCCATTCGTCCATTGTGGGAATCGTATCTTTCCATTTTCGCGCATAAAATAATCTGGCTGCTGTCAACCTATATAACATCAAATATGCCTTTAGTATTTTGAAGGAGGACATAGTAAAAGTGAAAATACAGTAATTAAGAAATATGATGGGAAAGGGGAATAACAGTAATTGGACTCAAGTGTGCAGCAAAGAATGACTGGATAGCCTATTTCAGTGATGGCGAACCTTTTAGAGATCGAGTGCCCAAAAGCTGGCTCCGCCCCTGCTCCACCCCCTGCCCCGCCCCCACCCCACCTGCCCGCAGGGTTACTCACCACCTCCAAGGCTCGCTGCAGATCACCCAGGCAGCCCAGCAATGTCATGGCAGCCACGCCCTCTACCTGCACCCCGCAGCATTAACTGTGCATGATGGGGCATGAGGGCAGAGTCTTTTCTTACTGGCTGCCATGTCCTTGGCTGCGCTGTTCCGCGTGGGCCACGCTCGGGGGCGACTCTCCTCCAGGGGGGCTGCTGGGGAGGAGGGGGCCGTGGGGGGAGGCGGGGCTGGAGCAACGGCACATGTGCCCACAGAGAGGGCTCCGAGTGCCACCTCCGGCACACGTGCCATAGGTTCGCCACCACTGGCCTATTTGAACACTTGTCTTAAAAGGGCGTAGAATTTCACCAATCAAATTTCCACGTCTTCCTGCCAATTTCATTTTTTTGGGGGGGGATGGGGTGGGAGACAGAATATCAACAACAGAAATGAGGAAACAGATAAGCATTTGCTCTGTAGGACTATCTCAGGCCAGAAACTAATAATTACATCACAACCGGTCAATTGAAAAGTTCATGGAGTCTGGTTTCCATGCAACCTTCTAAACATGGCATTTGAATTTACACGAGCGACATTGAATATTGGTGTCATTGCCCAAAATAAATTCTGGAGACTGAAACATTTCCTAAAAGTCGTAACCTTTTTTTTCTTTTTTTACGCATGGGTCTCTCACACAAATAGCTCAGATGTGTCAATACGAGGTAGTAAAGTCACCCTGTAGGCATTATGCCTACCCAGAAATAAATCTATGAGCTGCCTCCTTGTACAGCTGGTAACTAAATGTGTGGAGGTGGAGGTTGCAAATTAAAGTGAGGAATATAAAATTACTGTGTCTAAAATAAGACACTATTTGTTTATTTAAGCTAATGATCCAGCCTGCAATCTCTCATGGCGCTTTATTCCTGATTCTGCTTGCTTCTTTCTTCAGCTTGCACTGTGAAACACATTTAAGTCTTTTATGGTTGAAAAATAAAAGAAAGGTTTGGGAAAACAATTCTACTTCTTTTGTGTCTCTGATCATATGTTTATGTCTCCGGAGTACCTTTTATCTCTGGCCAGCTTACAGATTCTTCACACTGAACGAATATTGTTATATATTCAACGGAGTTTATGCTCTATAAGCACAAATCCCCTTTCTTTTTTCTCTACCAAAAAAGGAGATTTATCCTACATGATCACATTTCTGCATTCATTACAGCCAAAGGAGGGCAGCAGGGATTTTTCTCAGCCAGCCTCCAGTTTTTATATAATACATAAAAGCTATAAAAAGTTAAACTATTCAAAATGTAATATGTGTATATCATTTCCCCAACATGAGATTTAGCAGACTTATAAGGATAGTTGTGGGTAAAAAAAATGTACAAAATAATGTCTGGAGATAAACATATTGATGGTCCCAGACAGAGCATAGAGAATAGTTATATCATTTATGGAAGAATAATCCTCAAGGTTCAGATCTAATCAAGCCATTATAATAAATGGTTGGTAGTTGGCAATGAAAGCAGTTTATGCTGGATATAACAATACATATTTCCTTGAGGAAAGAGAGAAAACAAGAACAATTAGATGCTTTAAATAACCAACAGTTTTATACTGAATCTTAATTGTTTGGAACCCCATAGTATTAAGTCAAGAATAAGACGACAGAACATATGGAAAGGAAATAAAACATTATTTTCAAATTGCATGAACAGTTCAATGGTTTGTATCAAGAAAAGCTGCTTTGTTCAACCTCAAGATTTTTGGTCCTTGATAGTGGACAATGTAATTCCAGTCTATCACGGGAGAAAGGAACTGCAGGTAATGTGAGTTTTTTAATTGATCATATAACAGAGAATAAAAATAAGTGCCGACCTTCCTTATTTCCTCTGGGGGTTTTTTGGGAGGCAGATAGTTTTCATCACACAACCCAACAGTCATTATTTTCAGTCACTAAGTTTCCAATTTCACAGGCTCCAGCCTTAAAGAACAAGGAATTCAGACCTGATATATATACCAACCACATGTAGCTCCTTAATGGGACCTGTAGAATCTTATGTGCAGCCTGACAGATGGTTCCATGCTCAGCACCTTGGAAGCAAATGTGCCATTGTGTACATAGGTAGAGTTGCTGTTTTAAGATGCCTAAATCTTTACTGGCTCCAATGAGAACCTACTGTAAATAGGATCACAATGGACACAAGACTTTATCTTCTTTCTTAGTCATCTTGTGAATTCAAATGCTTTGATTTATAGTGACTCTTTCATTTCTTTTCCATTACAGTTTCTACTCTACAGTGAAATAACAATCGAACTTTATTTCAGAACCATATAATTCATTTATCTACTTATAGATTTTAATAGCACTAATCAAATCAGAGTTAAATTCGGCCCAACCCAGAGTTAATTTTGAAAGTAGGACCTATAGAGGATGTATTGTTTGCAAAGAGTATTTCCTATACACTGGAGTAATAACCTCCTGAGCCCATCAAATCATAACTTTGGAAGGGACCTTAGAGGTCTTCTAGTCCAACTCCTTGCCCAAAGCTGGAGTCTTCATAACATTTTAGACAAATGGTTGTCCATAATTTTCTTGAAAACCTCCATCAATGGAGCACCCACAACTCCAGAGGCAAGCTATTCCACCGCTGGATAGTTCTGTCAGGAAATTCTTCCTAATTTCCTGGTTGGATCTCCCTCTGATGTGCTTCAATCCATTGTCCTGCCCTCAGGTGCTAAGGAGAATAAATTGATGCCCTTTTTCCTGTGGCAGCTCTTCAAGTATTGAAAGATAGCTATCAGGTCTCTCCTCAGCTTTCTCTTCATTAAGCTATACATCCCTAGTTCCTTTAACTATTTTTCATAGGACTTAGGATAAGGATTTATCCCTTATCATCTTTGTTGCTCTTCTCTATGTGCTTTCTAGGGACTCACCATCATTTTTGTATTGTGGTGAACTGGATGCAGTATTTCAGATGTGGCTTCACAAGTGCAATATAAAGGGGGACTATCATTTCCCTTGATCTTGTACTGTTTCTCAGTTGAGGCAGCTCAGGACTGCATTGGCATTTTTGGTAGTTGCAACACAATGTTGACTCTTATTTAAGCAGTGGTCCACCAGGGCACCTATATGTCTCTCACTGGCATTATCATTGAGTCAGATATTGCCTATTGTGTACCTGTGCAATGTAGTTTTTCCTCCCTAAGTGCAGAATCTTAGTTTTCTCACCACTGAACTACGTCTTGATAGATAATGCCCAATGATCAAGTCTATCAAGTTCCTTCTGAATCTTCAGACTGTCTTGTTAGCAATTCCCCCCAGTTATGTGTCATCTGCAAATTTTATGAGTGACCCCTTAATCCCCTCTTATAGGTCATTTTTGAAGATGTTGAAGAACACTGGGCTCAAGACAGAAACTCAGTTCTTTCTACCTCTGAGAAGATAGCACATGGACAAAATTGAAAAGATAAAAGTTCACAGTAAGCCAAAACCTAGTGTGCAAGACATGTAAATCATGTTTTGATTTAAATGTTCTTCTCTAAGTTCTTCAAGCTATTGTTTTCCATTCAGTACAGCTTACTGAGACTCTTCAAAGTGAACAGGTGCAGTAGTGGGATTCAGCCAGTTCGCATCACTTTGGCAGAACCGGTAGCTAATTTTTTGTTGCCCAGGCCCAGAATGGACTTCTGGAAGTGGTATCCACACAGAGAACCAGTTCTTCACATATTTGAATCCCACCACTGAACAGGGGTCTATGTTTAAGAATAAAAGATACATTTACTCATTTTGCTTTAAGTGTCAACAACTATAAACCATAAATATTTAGTGAGACCATATAAGCCAAGGGACACAAAACCTTTAATAAATTGTCTATACTTAGAGTACCTGGAGGGGAACAAACAGTGACCATAATGTAGAACAATGCCAGAAATCTATATCAACCATCACTGTTTTTCAATTATTTTTCTGCATTTTATTTCATAATCCAGCTCTTAAGTTTTTTTGTCTAAAGTAGAACTGCAGTATAGCAGTCAAAATGCCAAGGTGTAATCAATCAGACCGGTCTGTCTGAAAAAACTTTCGGTGTATATATATGTATGTATGTGTGTATATATATATGTATGTATGTATGTATGTATGTATGTATGTATGTATATATGTATATGTATTTGTATATGTATATATGTATATATGTGTATATATATATATGTGTGTGTATATATATGTGTGTGTATATATATATGTGTGTGTGTGTATATATGTGTATACAGAAGATCACTATATATATATAGTGATCTTCTGTATCTCTTATTTTCTGGCCTTTCATATTCTAATCAAAATTGGAAACCAGTAGTTATCTATTTTAAGGATAGTAAAATTTATTCCTCCTCTTGCTACCCAATTTCTTTGCAATCAGGCGGGCACATGTTCAGCTGTACCAAGATTAATTTGCTTCCATCGCTTGTTGCATTGTAATTATAGCAGATGCAGCCAACCAAATCACCAGCAAGGTCAACTTATATGGGTTGATACACTAATCTGCTATAACTTGTAGCATTTACTTGAGCGAATAATGAACACCATTATGATGTCATTGCCTCTTTACATCTCAAGTGGAAACATGCAACTTGATTGAATGCTGGAAAGGGTCTGTGGATAATGTGAAAAAGTCATGAATCTCATTACTCAAATGCTACTTTTACTGGTATTGCTACCTATGCAGGGTGTAATAAGATTACTGTTTTCCAATTATGACTTGATTTAATTCTAAGCTATTTGGGCTTACCAGGTGGCATGAAATAAAAGTTTGCTGTAGTTCCAAAATTACTGAAACTACTTATAGTCTTGCTTGGTATCTGAAAGCCAATGAAACTATTTAACAGTTATGAAAATTATATGTAAAATTTCAAAAGTATGTACTGATTTTCTTAGCACTACTTCAGGGGTCAGACAGTTTTAAGGCACACACAGCGATAAATGGAACACTTGATTGTGCTAGTCCCAACAGCTAGACAGTAGGATGCAACTATTGTAGATAAGAACTTAACTGGGCAAGGCAAAATGGAGCAATTTGAAGTCAACCCAAAGATTTATGATGCCAAATCAAGAGAGAGATGAGTCTTGGTTAGTTAACAAATGGGTTCTCAAGTAATTCCAAAATTCATGGTACATAAGCCAGCTGCTGAAGGTGCTTCCAGCAAGAGAGAGGTATTTCTTTAAGGTTTAAATTTCTCTCCCTGCTGACTGCCCATAGCTGTTGTCAAACTTTGCTGGTGAATTCAGTGACTTGTTTGCTCATGAGTCCACACTTTGGAAAGGTGTGGAGATCCCAGAAGAAATTGCTGGGGTGAGGGGCATGTGAGTGCCTGGAGCAGCCTGTGTTTAGCTAAGTTCAAGGTCATGACATGTGTTACTACCAGTTATCTAAAGAATGATACATATTTACCCACTTCTTATATACTAGATTAGATGCAGAGTTAATAATGCTTAGAGTAAGTGCACAAAACCAGTGCAAGATTTTGCATTTTAGATCATTTATTATTTGATTTACAATAGAAACAGAAGAGAAAAAGTATCAAACAAAATAGCAAGTCCATTCTGCTGCTTGTAAGACAATCTTCTAAGGCAAATTGTAACTTTTAGACAGTTATCCAGGAAAGGCAGCATTGAACTAGCAGATGTACTAGGAACCAATCTTGATATGGTGTGTATATCAATCCTAGCACCTAAGGGATTCGTTGAAAGCCAGTTAACAGAGGTTCATGATGTCTCAGAGGGTCAATCCAAGCATATGAAATCTGGAACTTGATGGATCAAAAACTAGATTACAATTAGAAACAACTACAACAGTATTTTAATAGTGATTCTGGCTGTATACCATGCCAAGATATCATTTACAGAGGCCAGCAATCCATGCGTAGCAATTTTTAAATCCCAGGTTTCTTGTAACTTAAATCCAGCTATTACTGAGACATCAAGAATCCATAATTAGCTGATTCTCTCAGCAATAAGGTCAGGTTTAGCAAAAGAAGAGCCAGATGGTATAATTGGCTTAACTCAAATACACTTACTATCTTTACATAATAACTGTTCCAGATGTTGTAATATATACAGTAATTATGGTGGGCACTGATATTGTGAATAACAAGGTTTATTGACTAGATTTCCAAGGACACAAAAACATCCTGTCATTTGATGGCATCAAAAATTGCATTAAATTCAACATTTTTAGCAAAGCAAGTTTTTTGTATGAGTGAGATAGTAGTTGAGAACAAGGAATGCTGATAAGGTAAGGTAAGGTAAGGTAAGGTAAGATAAGATAACTTTTATTGTCATTTTTTTACTGTGGGCACAATGGCACACATTAAAAATGAAATTTAGTTGCCCACTGATGGTACCCTCTTTAATAGCAGCATGAAAATAGTGAAAGGACTATCATTTGGCAACCATAGCCATCGCCAATCAGAGGAACACAACATATACTCTAATTTTCTGAAGGTATAATGATGAGAATTTCCTAGTACAAATTCATGTTAAATTGAAGCAATGAATAGATTCTGAGCAGCTGTAGCCATTGATAGGGATTAAGAAGAACTTTCAAAATTTCCTGGAGTATATGACCTAACCTGCCAGTGTATTTTGGTAGTAAATGGCCTTTCCATGTGAACTGAAGACCGAGATGTCGAGTAGAATCCTTTGATCCCAAGCAACAAAATAATTTAGTCATACAAGAAGATGTTGGTGATATGGCCATGGACATCTCCTTCCCATCTTCAACTATAGTGATATCTAGACATTTCTTTGGGTTCAGCGGACATTCCAGCAGAGTAAAGGGCTCTATGTAAAAGATCTAGCTTCTTTTGCAGTCTAAAAGGACATTTGTCATTAAGAGTAAATCATCTTCATAAGCCAGAGAGCTGATCCATACTCCATCAAAATCAAAGCCAACATCTTGCACTGATTTCTACAGAACATAATTGATACTATAACAAAGAGAAGATAGAAGGTCACCCTGCTTAATGCCCCATTCACATTTGTAATAGTTGTTAACCAATGTACAGTGGAATTAGATACACTAAGTTAAATCCAGAATTAGTAATGCTTAGAGTAAGCCCACAGTAGGTGTAAGACCTTTGCAGTTTAGATGATTACATACAGTACAACCAGGCCTTTTTTTTTTGTCATAGAATGCCCAGAATGGAGTTCTGGCACCTTTTTTGGATGGAACTTTGTAGGAACCTTGTAGGCAAGGTGGGTTGTATGACGTGTGTGAGTTCTGGCACCTTTTTTTTTTTTTTTTAGAAAAAAAACACTGAGTACAACTATCCATGTCCCTGGCACTCAGTGATGTCAGGAAGGGATTAATAGAATCTACCTGAAATTCTATTATTACTGGAGGCATGAACTGAAGAAACAAACAAGGTTACTAATAATTTGATACTGGATAACATTCAAAACCTTTTTCCCCTTTAAAAGGACATCACTAACAAAATGTGCTTGATCTGTACATAATTATTCAACTCTTCCAAATATAAAAATATTACCTTGACATTGTTGAGCTTCATCTGAGCCCCTGGACTTGTTAACCTGGTAGTGTGAATAATTATTCATGTTAGTCATGAGGTACTACTGTTTGCCAAAAACTTTCATATCTATGTTTGTGAACACTTATATTCTCCTAATTTTCCAAGAACAACTCTTAAGATAGGTTGGACTGAGAAGGAGGTTGGCCCCAAATCATAACTGAATTTTCATGGCTGATTGTGGATTTGAACCTACTGTAGGTCTCCATGATCACATTCCAATCAAATTGTATGGGATGCTAAAATCCACACACTTTGGAAAAGGCCCAAAATAACAACAATACATAGAAAAGTTATTTTTTTCCCATTTTCTTTTTACTGTCATCTAGTAGCTACCTGGCTTCTTGCAGGTCAGACATGATAGCCCTACCTATGCTTGCATAATATTTGGAACATTTTATCTCCACATTTTTATAATGTTCAGTAGATAGATATAGATTATTTGGGTCTATCCAAGATAGGAATGGATTGAATTAAAGAACACATAGTATGTTTGAATGCAGTTGTACTATGAAGTTGTCTAATTACCATGATTTTCACTTGTCATGTAAGGAAGTTTATTGTGCACTTTAACTTTTCCAGATAAGAAGTACTCTGTTTGAAGTAGGAACTTCTCTGTTTTTCAATGTAGGCACCATTGATACAAATGCTGGCCAGAAAGAGCAAGGCTTTGCCTCATGTTTTTGTCCCTCTTTTGCGAACTTGTGCATGACTTGGTCACATTCTTCTGCACCCAAAGGACTTTAGTTCACCCATTATACCTACCAGTATATAAGCTCTTAATTCTGAAGCAACTGACTTTATTCCTAATTATAGTTCCTCAACTATTGTCTGGAAGTAGAAAGTTCCACCCAGGATGCAACCACCTTAGCACTATTTATTAATAGAATGCCAACATCCACATTTATTGTCTTGGATGTTAACAGCCCTGTGATAAATCATAGGAAAGAACAACGCCAACACTCCAACCTTGAATGTAATGATGTTTTCAGTGTCTTTCCTAAAGTTGTTACCTATGTGAATTTATTTTGTTGGAGTTTCTAAAAATCTCAGCTACCGAAACTGAAATTATTTTTAGTACATCAGTAAATCACTGAAATAGTTAAGTACCTGGAAATGGCATTTTACTTCTCTGTTCCTGTTTAAGAAATTATTTTGTACAACATATATAATCAGCTTTCTCCCTAAGAAAACAGCTTTCTAATGGCTGGATGGCGTTATATAACTGTGATCGTGCCCTAAAAGCTATTTTTATATGCAACTGTGTTCCTCCTTTCCCATTTCCTTGTCCTCCTCTTCTGAGAGAGATCAAGCAAGAGCAGGTTCTATGCTCAATATGGATGCTAAGCCCCCACGCTGCCATTGCTTCAACTGCAGTTTTGACCCATTTATTCTCCCACATTCCGCCCATTAGATAAATAAAGGTTGTTTCTCACATGTGATTCACTCTTGCCTCTCTCACTAAAAGGACACTTTGATAAGCATCACATCAGCCATCAACAGAGTCCTAAAAGCTTTTAAATTTCTTCAGCCAACTGAATAATGTTATCTGCTACACTTCTGTGGCTGTTTCATGGCACATTTGGCAGAGGACCACTCTGAGATTTTCCATTTAACTTGTTTTTATCAACTTCTCTATTTATCTGGCCATTTGATCTATAATCCATGCAAATCAAATCAATGGATGTGAATGGTCCCTCGTATTTCTAAAAAAAAAAAAAAGTATCTAGAAAGTGCTGATTGGAGATAGGAGTTTGATTTTGTGACCAATATCCCGAACTATCCCGTAAAGCAGTGGTTCTCAACCTGTGGGTCGGGACCCCATTTGGGGTCGATCGACCATTTCATGGGGGTCGCCAAGCAAGGCTGTCCGCCATTTTTTTTGTCTGCCATTTTTTTTGTCCGCCATTTTTTTTCCCTTTTCCAGCCTTACCTCCCTTGGGCTGGGCCAGCTGGTGGTCGGCCTGCTCCGTCTCTGCCGCTTGCCAGCTACGCCTCGGCCGGCGCAGGGGGCAGAACCACGCATGTGCGGCACTCCCGGGCAGGGAAAGTCCTCAACTTACGACCGGTTTAGTCCTCGACTTACGACCGGTTTAGTCCTCGACTTACGATCGGTTTAGTCCTCGACTTACGACCGGTTGGGGTCGCGGCATTAAAAAGGTTGAGAACCACTGCCGTAAAGGATTGAGTCAATCCTTTCTTGTTATCTAACTTGGAGTTTTTTTTGTCAACCTATATATGCTACCTAATAACAAATAGAGACAAAATATGTACTTCTGGTAAGGCCAAGCAGTATCTGAAAAGAGTAAGATTTAACTGCTTGCAAAATCAAAACAGCTTTTTTCAAACATTTTGCATACATCTACCACTGAAGTTTGGGGATTCTAAAATAATGCCCAGGTTTGATAAATTGTAACAACTTTAAACTTGGTTTAGGCTGATATGAAGAAAAAGTAAATCCTTCTTACAGAGTCTTTTTTGATCCGGAGATCAAAAAAGACTCTGTAAGAAGGATTTATTTTTTTTCTGGAAGAACTGTATATGTTCTCAGTTGCATGTGCATCTAGATTTCACCAGACTGATAGATGACAGAACAGCTAGAAGCATCTTTGTCCAGGGAAGATCTCTTTCTTCTTGAACATGTTAGTATTTCCTGAAGAAGCATACATATTTGTTATGTCAAGTTTACATGCCTGCAAAAAAACTACAGACTGATTTGCCTGCCATATCAGTTGGCCTGATATGAAGAAATAAAGAGTTTTATGGGCACATAGCTGTGGGATTGAAGTTAAAGCTATGCAAATTTGTTGGTGCTAGTTGCCAAGTTTGGATTTAATGTGTCTGAGAGGTTGAATCTTCCCAGTTAGTTCAGCTGATGCATTCTCTAAGCCAGTGGCCCCCAACCTTTGTGGCTTGGTGGCCTGGTTGGGGGGGGGGGACTGGGCCACATGAACAGTGGGCCGGCACCTATGTGCACAGCTCAGTTTCCACACACGAAAGGCTGGCATGCATGAGTGAGTGTCCACCAGCCCACCACTTGTGCAAGTTGAGTTCTGCACAGCCCGGGGGTTGAGGACCCCTGCTCTAACCACCTCTAAGGTTGAAGTATTGTTGATGGGCACTGGAAACAAGTCATTTTCAAAGGCATTCATGACATGCGAGTGGGCCTTTTCTGGATGATAAGTGGAACTTATTCTGTTTTATTCAAAGGTGCCCTATTGTAGTATGTGTTTGTTTCTGTCTTTCTCTTTCTGTGTATATAAATTTGTATATGTGTATGTGGAAATAAGATAGATACTGGGTATATCTTTCCCCCAAAAAATGAATGAATGAATGGATGGTGAAGGAAAAAAGGAGGGATATATCTCAGTGAATGAATGAATGATGAAGATAATGAGATAATAGGCAGAAGGAGTAACTTCTGGAAGGAAGGAAGGAAGGAAGGAAGGAAGGAAGGAAGGAAGGAAGGAAGGAAGGAAGGAAGGAAGGAATTGGACAGACAGGTAGCATATAAATTTAATAAATAAATACACGTTCAGATAAAAGAAATCTGAGTCTGGGGCAGATCAGTAATTGAAGTGAGCATCTCATACAAGACCTTCCTAGTTCTCATAAGATAAGCAGAAGGAGAGAGGAAGCATATGCAGTCTTGTAAGGTTCTGTCTTTATAACCTTGTAACACGTGTAGTTTTGGTTTCCAAGTCTGGCTTACATTGGAGGGTTGACAGATAGTTAGATGATAGATCTTTCAGATTTTGACTTCCCCATCCTGGGCTTTTGTAGTGGTCTCCCATCCAATTACTAATCAAACTCAGTGCTAGATTTTTCAAGGTCAGCTCAGAATTGATCCAGGCTGATACCTGTTCTTATTCAAATCACGTTATGTGGCTCTGAGTAGTGTACAGTGATTTGAAAGATAAAAATTTCAATAAATAACATTAAAGGTCAGTTCAATATACACAGATACAAGGAGAAATTTTCAGATAAATGCATTTTTCTTATGTGAAGAATCTCTCTGGCTATAAATTGTGGCCTATACGAATTACCCCACTTCACTTAATCCATCCCTTAAGGGGAAAAAAAAAAGATTTCTGCTCAACATTTAATCATATATGTAATAAAAGTTCCCATCCCAGGTCATCTGATTATATTCTCAGTTTGGATGTCATGACAAACATGGTGCTTCTAATTTTTGCTTTTGCTTCTGATTTTTTAAACATACATTTATAACAGCAGGTTAACCTTGTAATTAAGCAACAGTTATTAAGTGCAAGAGAAACACTGCATAAATGAGCATAATAACAACTGTTAATTATAAGCAGCTTTTAGTACTATCAATAAAAAGGAATGATGGTGAAATACCTTGGTTTTTAAACTGTGCACATCAGGATTTTTTTTTAAATGTCCCTGTTAAGTAATCAGAATAAGATTTTTTTTCAAAATAAGATTTTTATCATGAATGTTACATCACTGTGGATGTCCCAATACTAATTGTAATGTCTAAAATTAGATTTTTAGGGCCATTACAACTCAAACAGAATTGAATACTCTCTAATATAGTGGCTGCAAGAATTATCTGATTGGCTTTCTTTTTTTGGATACATTTATGTAGCCATTTCTAAATAAAAGTGTCTACTTCGATATTCTCAAATAAAATTCTGCAAAAATTCATCTTTGAAAACTTGCCATTCTATCATATCAGGCGTCTATTTTATCACACAGATGTAGGAAGGGATGGTGTTCTATAAAAGGCATCATGCAAAAGAATTAAATCAGAAAACTTGTAAATTAGATCAATCATAAGAAAATAAGAAAAGTTGTGTGATGTTGGGGATTTACCTGAGGGCCATAATTAGCTACCAAAAATATATGAATGGATGGATGGACAAGTAGAAACAGATATTGCATCAAAGAAGGCAGTTGTATTACATAACACAGCATGCATGTTAGTGTACATTCCTATCCTGTCCCAGGACTCAGATGACTCAGATGTTGAGGAAGAGGTTTCAGCAGAACCTATGGAATGTCAATCTCAGAAGATACCAATCAAGAAACACCTGAGGCTGAGCAAACACAAGAGCAACTGGAGCAGTCAGATGATTCTGAGTACGTCAGGCCTCCTAGTCTATGCAGCCCCAAGTAGAATGAAGAACAGAGCAATACCATTCTATTAGGCTTCCTGCCAAGCAAGGAAGTAAATCTCTTGATTGATGATAGTTAGTTGCAGCCTATTTTAAGAAACAGCTCCAATGTCAGGCTGACACAGTGAAATCCAACTGAGTTCAGTTTTTTATTTGCTTATACTAATAGACAAAATCTTGCTGGGCTAAAGCTATAACTTTCTAACCTAATATATTGCATATACCTGGGAGATTCTAGGCTATAGTTACTCTAAACTTCTTCCTTCCCCCTCTGTCCAGTTCAGGACTGCACAGTCTCTTGTTTAGGATCCCACTCTGGAATGTGCTGCCTTCTCCCTGAGAAACCACTGTAGTATTGCTGACACTCCCTACATTCCTTCTTCAGATGCACATTCCATCATATCTAACCCATATTCCCATTGCTGGAAGTGATGTCTGATCACTAGCTCTTGCATGATGTCCCTGTTCCTGTAAGAAACCTTGAACCTCTGACTTTTGGACCGGCTGACCCAACTCTCAGAACGTTGGACTGACTCTAGACTATTCTTCCATGTGCTCCTATTTAAAAGCAATTCATTCAGGCACGCATCCAAGACACTGTTTTGGCTGCATGCTATTATCTCTTGACTTTGAGTAAACCGAGGAATACCATATCACCTGTGTGTGAATCTGTAATTGAAAATTGTTGCAGGACACATTCCAGAATTAGAATTAAAACAAGAGCTTTCATAGTGGTTGCTTCTATTTGGAGAAGAAAATAATCAATGAAACAAGGTGAACAAAATGTTTGAAATTCACAATTGTTTGGGACCCCAGGTGAGTTGTTCCAATCATCTGAAAGATTTCTGAGTTTGAAATAGATTTGTGTTAAGATTGAAAGATTTAAAGCTATCTGATGTTGCTGTATCTGTTAGCCTGGAAATTGACATCTGGACAAAACAACAACAATGAATTCTCTGTGCTTTACTTATAACTAAAAGAAATTGGATGAATAGCTACATAGTCGTCAACTATTCAGTGGTTTAAATAAATGATGTTGTTAGCAAGATACAAGTGATTATATCATAGATTAACTGTTGATGATTATAATAAAACATGGTTATTTTCAAATTTTATATACTTTATTTAAAGATTGAGGTAGAATGCATACACAGTGTGTATGTTTGTATGTGTATAGTATATATGTGTTGTCTCTTTGTGTATTCTGTTTGGTTTTGTTTCTAGTTTTCCTTTTTTGTTTGTTTTCTTTTTTATAAGTTTGTTGAGGTGCTTTCCTTTTTTATTTCATTGTATTCTATTAATAAAAGCAAAACAAGAAAAGAGTTTGAGACTATATTTTGAACTCAGATGGAGTCATCTTGAGTTTGGACTGCTTCCAAAATGTTGCACCCTCATAATTAACAATGATTTGGCTTTGTTATTGTTATTACAGTTTTTTTTTCATTTGTAGCTTTGTTTTGGAAAATGAAAGAATGTGGTCCAGCAATTTCAAAGAACTAAAAACCTTTCTGCTGCCTAGAGTATGTGTTTTCTCCCTTATATTACAAAGCAGTTTATAACTTCTGCTCGAAAGCATACTAAATTGTCATATCAGGTATTTTATGTTTTCTAAATATGAGCAATCATATTATGTTCTCTCTGTCTGCCCTCTTTTGCTCCTTCTGCCACAGTTGTACGTTGTATAATACGAGCATCTTCGGCTGGATTTGGATGCTAAGCAGTGTTAAGTCTGGTTAATGTTCGGATGGGAGATTACCAGGAATACTATGGTTGTAGGCTGCTCTGGAAAATTAAGAAGCATCCTGGAAGAATGCAATGGAAAGCTATGCTAGTGCCAAGAAATCTGTGTCCATGAAGTCACTACGGATCAAACTCAACTCGACAGAGACATTAATGTTTTTTTAGATACAGGTACAGTCTATTTAACAGTTTATAATAACAAATGCACTCTTCCTCTCTCTCTCTCTCTCTTTCTCTCTCTCTCTCCCTCTCTCCCCCTTTTCCTTCTGTCTCAAGAGAAAAAAAACTTTAAAAGATGTTGGCAACAAATCAAGTGTAAAGTGTACTTTAATAATTAAAGTTTTAAATCAGAGTTGAACTAGGAGATCTATTAACTGTTGTCCCCATTTTGCTTTTTAAAAATTTATAAGATTCATAAGAGATAAAAGCATGCTGGCAAATCCACTCAGCATTGTGGAACATTTAAGAAGGAATTTCATTCTCACTGCCATTGCCTAGCCCAATAAGACATCAAAGCTATTTGTTACTCTGAAGTGTGTGTGTGTGTGTGTTTATATATTATATTCCCCAAGCTAGCTTAGTCTAGTACAATGCTTTTAAACCATGACATGTTTAGGATGTGTGGACTTCAGCTCTCAAAATTGCCCAGAGTTGGAAGCCCAGACTTCAGTTTCTAGTATTGCTGGCTGGAGAATTCTAGTTATTGAAGTCCACACATCTTAAACCTGCTGAGGTTAAGAAAAAGTGGTCTAGACTAGAGGATTCATATTTGGGTTTCGTTTTACCTTGGAATATAAATCCAAATTAACTCCCCTCTCTTGCATTTAGTAAAACCATATAATGCAAATTCATATGGGATGTTTCAGAGTCAGAGTTAATGGTGTCATTACGTAAGTTTTAGAATCATAAAGTTGGGGAGAGATTCTTTTGGATGTCAAATCCAGCCCTTTCTTGTCACAAGAATCTAAGCATTTTGCTTCATTTGTTGCTTCTCTCCCACTTTTTCAGTCTGAAACATACAGGAAATAAAAGAAGTAGTTGCTCAATACCTTACTACTATTACAATTTCCTTAAGGTTGACAAGGAAAAGGAAAAAAATATTAAATTCTCTTAAATCTCTTAAATTCATTTATAAATACATATGAAAAAGTAAAAGGAGTCCCTGTGGATTTTACTCTATTAGTCATTGCTGACTATAGAGGCCAGTGCTCATCTCAGTTTCAAGGCCATTGAGCCAGCACTGTCCAAAGACATTTCTGCAGTCATATGGCCAGCATGACATCACAGAATGCTGTTCCCACCAAAGTGCTCACAGTTGCATGCTTTCAAACTGCTAGGTTGGCAGGAGCTAGGCAAGGACGGGAGCTCACCCATCATGTGGCGCTCAGGTCTCAAACATGGGCTGCTGGCTTTCTAGCTGACAAGCCCAGCATCTTAGCCACTGAGCCACCTTGCTGCCCTATAAACACATACCCAGCTACCAAAATCAGTACAATTCAAAAGACCTGGCTATACAGACCTAAAAATACAAAGAGGGATTAGGCATAAGTTAAAAAAAAATGTAATCTGACACTGATGTCAGATTCATCTAAACAGGATTAAGTGTAAATCAGAACTCCCCTGATATTTTATTGACTCCTTGACTATAATCAGTGGAAGACTCATAGAAATAACTTGGCTAATTTGCAATCTTTATTGCAGACAACAATAAAGTGATACAGAATAGTTGATTGTTCACAGACAGAGAGAAGATGTATTTATTTTTAAACAGCTGTAGAGTTTAAATTTGTGGCTTCTTCCTATCACCCTTTCAGATTAGCAGATACTTGGTATGGTGTTTGGTAGCCCTGAGACAAAGCAGTTGTTGCATGTTAAATAATCTAGAATTTGCCAGTTCCTGATCTGACCCTTACAAGTGATTAACAGCCTGCCCCCTTTCTCCAAAGCTCACTTCCTTGAAACAAAGCTTTGTTTAATCAATGTAACTTTTGCTCCAATTAAACGAGTTTAGGTTTTGGGTGGCAATGTACAATGTGTAGGCCAATTTTAACTCTGTATGGCAAAGGCTTCCTACAACTCCTGCTGAAATTAATTGGGCATTTGCTATTGATTTCAAAGACAAGTAGAATTATAAGCATTGTAAAGTCCAATTTAAATCCAATTTAGCCCAGAGTCATTGAGTTTCTTTTGTGAAGACAAAGCTGTTGTAGTTTAATAGGAAAAGTAACAGAAAAGCTGAAAAGCAGACGTTTAAGCAAACTTGTCACACCGTGCCATGGTGCTGCAGTGTTGAAAAGCTGCTCTTTAATCTGCAGATTCCAACAACTATGCTAACATTGGGGAGAAAAATATAAGTGAATAACTTGAATGAAAGAAGCCATTGTTTGTAAAAGTATTCCAGACTAGGAATGTCAAATAAGAATGTGAAGATTCTTAAATCTGCTTCTTTGTATTGTCAGTTGTGGCACAATTTTCAAAGTGGCTTTTACAATATTTTCTGAAAAGTTTTGTCTTAATTCATAAGGGGGGAAAAAGCAGAAATGGACAAGGTTGACTAAGAAGTGCAATTTGGGACAGATTTCCTGCTTTTCCTTTGCTTTTCTTTCGGTAGCTGCATATAAAAACTTCTTCCTCCATTTAAGATGGAGATAGTGATTGACAAGGTCATCCACACATCTTCTGGGGCTGGGGGTGAATAAACGGGTCTTCTCAGTCCTAGTTCAACCCATCACATTGACACTCTTAAATGGACTACATGGCCAACATCTTTCCTTCAGCTTTACTGAATTTCCTGAAAGTCTTGCATGTTTTCAGCAGTGCCAAGTTTGAAGTTTCTCCATCACATCCTGGAATGTTTACATGACTACACAATCTGCACTTTTCATGCTCTTTTCCTTTGGATATCTGCTTCCCATCCTGGCTGCTTTATGATGGGGCTTTCAGCCAGTCACAGCTTTCATATACTATTGAGTAAAGTATATTCCAGAGTTGTGGAATCAACACTTTTGCCCACAAAATGCAGATAAAAGAAAATGTACTGCTACAATACAAGCTGGGAAAATCAAGCTGGAGAATGTTCTGTAAACCCTTTGAAACTGACTAGAAGAGTTTATGAAATATATCAGATTGTAAAATTTTACCAAAGAAAAGACATTTCCAATGGACATTATAGAAGTTATAACTTAATTTGTATCTGGAAGTACGACTGGACACAAGGACATTTTTTCCCCCATGCCATCACTCTGCTTAACAACTAATTACTACAACACTGTCAAAATACTTAGTAAAGCTGTATTACTATGATATTCCTCATCTTTCCTATTACCTATCCTTATCTTCTTATGACTATAACTTTGCTGCTTGTATCTTACAATTTATATTGTTTTTAGTATCCTAGTATGATTTATATTGTTTGCTTAGCTAGTACTCTATGGCTATCACTAAGTGTTGCATCTTATGATTTATTAAGTGTTGTATTTCATGATTTATGATGAATGTATTTTCATGTTGTATATGAAAAGTACAGTGTACTTGTATGTACTTGTATGTACACTGAAAGCTTATGCACCAGAAATTCCTTGTGTGTCTAACCACACTTGGCCAATAAAGAATTATTATTATTATTATCATTATCATTATCATTATTATCATTATTATTATTAGTAGTAGTATTATTCCTCTTCTTCCTCTTCCTCTTCCTCTTCCTCTTCCTTTTCCTCTTCCTCTTCCTTTTCCTCCTCCTCCTCCTCCTCCTGTTGTTGTTGTTGTTTTCAAGCATCTTTCATTCCACTAGGATTGGTGTTTCCAAACAAACCCATTTTAGTCTGTACACTGACTTTGGTTTCTTTTTGTTTTTTCATTACTAGAAAAGCAGTCAGTGTAAAATATTACACCAGTTTTCTTCAAATAGTTGTTATGAAGAAGGAAGAGGAAAGTGCCACTGAGCTGTGTCAAATGATTATTATGTCAGTCGCAGTCACACCACCAGTGTTATTGTGCCTAAGGGATTCTAAAGCCACAGGAGAGCTTGACATATGTGATAGCATGCCATTTAGGAACATTGCCCAAATATTGTCCTGAGGGAATGCTCCATTTGGCTACAGCTGCTTAGTGAAATCTACAGAAACACAATTTACAAATTCAGCATACCATTATACTTTATAATAAGCAGAAGAGCTTTGTTTTTAATGCTGCAGCCTTCAAATCATTGTTCTATCTAGTTAAATTCAGAGCAGTGTCCTGTTTATTGAGTATAGGTGAGATGGATGCAAGAATGGCTAGTTAGTACTACGCAAAAACATGTGTTTATATTTGTGCATGGTCTATAATTGAGAAACTCTCTGACAGTTATTTTGTGAGCCAATGGTTAAAGATCCAAATTCAGTGTTATTCTTTCAGTGCAGACCTGCTGTAATTAAGCCATTTTCTTATTTTCAACAAGAAAATATCTCCAAAGCATTTCATAAATATATGGGGTTCACAGGAACAATATTTACATCTTACTAGCTGAACTATAGAGAAGACCTATAGAATTTACATGAGCACAGAGTCCATATCAGACAGAAATAGCATCAGAATTATGATAATCTGTAATCATGTCAACTGTTACACATCATTTACCTGTCTTGTCACTTCTGGAAACACCCAGAAACATTTGCAATTTCATTATCAAATCCTGTTGTGATCCACGTGAATGGTGAGTTCAAGAATTTAAAGCTAGAAAGTATGGAAGAATTACAAGGGAGTGGAATGAAAATAAAATGTAACAAAATATTTGGGCAAAGAGGAACTTGGAATTTGAATAGAAGGATTCTAAGTCCAAAATCTAAGTCTAAAGTCAAATGAATATCTTAGACTTTAAGATACCAGATTTCAATACACTTCAGTACATTCAGAGTTTAGGAAGGATGGAAATATTAAATGGGAAAACAACTCAAGAATCTTGGGAAACTCTGAAAAATAAAGTTATAAAAACCAAGTCTAGCACAGTAAGACACCCCAAACAAAACCAGTATGGTTGCATAAAGAACTGTCTGATAAACTGAGAGACAAAAAGGACATGTATAAAAAATGGAAAGAGGGATACATAACTAAAACAGAATACCAGCAAATAGCTTGAATCTGCAAAGACAAAGTCAGGAAAGTTAAGATTCGGAATGAACTGCAGTAAGACTCAGAAAGATTTGCAACAAATATCAAAAATAATTAAAAGTTTCTTTCAACATGTAAAAAAAAAACCAGAAAAAAAGTCAAGGAAACATTTGGTTTACTAGCGAGAGATGATGGCATGGAGGTAACTGCTAGCAAGGAGAAAGCAGAACTGCTTAATTCAATCTTTGCATCTGTCTTTACACAAAAGGGGAAAAAATAATCCAACCTATCAAAAAAAAAAGTACAATAAAAGACAGAATAGGAATATAAATCAAAATAGGCAAGGAAATGGTAAGATAATACCTATCCAATCTAGATGAGTACAAATCACCAGTACCAGATGGATTACATCATATGGTTCTGAAGGAGCTGGCAGAGGTGATCTCGGAACCACTGTATTATATCTTTCAAAAATCCTGGAGCACTGGGAACTACCTGAGGACTGGAAAAGAGCTGATGTGGTTCTAATCTTCAAAAAGGGAAAAAAACGCATCAAGGAAATTACATGCCAATCAGTCTGACATCAGTATCTGAGAAGATTCTGGAAAAAATAATGAAGCAACAGATTTGCAAGCATCTAGAAAAAAGCAAAGCCAACACAGGTATGTCAAAAACAGATTATGCCAGAGAAACCTTATTGCATTCATTGACAAACTGACTAATTAGCAGATCAGAGGAACACTGTAGATATAGTTTACTTAGCTTCACTAAGGCATTTGACAAAATAGACCACAGACTACTTGGGAATTTGTAACTGGCTGACCAACTGCACTTAACTTGTAGTCCTTAATAGAATTAATCTACATAGATGGAAGCATGCAATGGGGTACACCAAGTTTGTGTCTTAAAATCAGTACTCATCAATATCTTGATAAACAATTTAGGGGATAGAAGGGGAATTCATCAAATTTGCAGATGACACCAAACGGGGGGAAATAGCCAACACTTTAGAAGATAGACTTAAGATACAGAAGGATCTTGACAGACACAGGATCCAATTTAACAAAATGAAATTCAGTAGTGAGAAATTAAGGTCTTACGCTTAGGCAAGAAAAACCAAATGCACAGGTATAGAACAGGTGGTACCTGGGTCAACAGCAGTAACTGTGAGATGGATCTAGGTGTCTAAGTGGATGACCACTTAAGTATGAACCAGCAATATGCTGCAGCTGCCAAATAGCCAATGCAGTCCTAGATGGCATTCACAGGTGGATAGTATCAAGATCACATGAAGTGTTAGTACCTCTTTATACTGCAGTAGAGTCCAATTCTGGTCACCATGATACAGAAAAGATGTTGTGACTCTGGAAAGAGTGCAGAGAAGAGCAACAAATATGATTAGGGACTGGAAACTAAACTGTATGATGAGCTAGGTCTGTCTAGTCTAAAGAGAAAGACTAGGGATGACATGATAGCTGTCTTCCAATATTTGAGGTGCTGTCATAGAGAAGAGGGGGTCAACCTATTCTCCAAAGTACCTGAGAACAGGAGAAGAAGTAATGAATCAAGGAGAGAACCAACCTAGAATTAAGGAGAAATTTCCTGACAGTGAGAACAATTAATCAATGGAATGGCTTGCCTCTAGAAGTTGTGGATGCTACATCACTAGAGATTTTTTAAGAGGAGACTGGACAGCTATTTGTCAGAATGCTATAGGGTCTTTTGCTTGAGCACGAGGTTGAACCAGAAGACTTCCAAATTTCCTTCCAACTCTGTTATTCTGTAGGTCGGTTATGCTAAAAGAGATATGAAAAAGAATTGAAAGGAAGAAAATGTATTATGGGATCATTTAGTATTTCTGGCTAGTTGCAAAACATTGTTAAAGCTTAGCAAAACTGATCCAGAAAAGTAATGAAGAGATTTTAAGTTTTTTAGGAGTCATCAATGTTAAATAGCAGTTGACTTTATTTTTCTCCCCATGCCTTTCTTGTCACACATTTTGAAGCATCAGTTGTGGGTGGACAATGTTGTAATAGCTACATTCAGAAGAAAGCAGAAAATGTAATAAAACTCAGTGGATTTGGGGATGCAAATGGTAAAGTGTAGAAAAACAAAGGAAACTTTCTAGTCAATAACTTGTGTGTTTTCTCTGCTAATCTGGGAGTGAGGCTGGATTCAATTTTGTTATGCAAAAATTAATTCAAATAAGATTTTGATAATTTTATCCAGTCAAATAACATGTGTATGTGCAGGGAGGGAGACAAACAGCAAAAATGAAATCAATCAATCAATCAATCAATCTGTAAAATAAAATAGATGGAAAATATTTACCGTGGAAATAATGTAGTGCTGCTGGAGTCTTGCTATTGAGCCTGGATTTTTAGCTGCAATACTGTCATTACTAAAATACAGTAGATCATTCTCCTTTCTTGAAAGATTTTAGAACATACTTGTCCATATCTTCCTCAGTCCCCCAAAGTCAGAATATAGTACTTACAGATGAAATATTGCATTTGTTTTGTGACTTTCTCCAGTTGGGAAAAAAACTTCTTATTTATAAATACTATTCGATGCCTTTCAGAGTAAGAATCTCTGTGTAAAATGTCTTTCAAGTTATCAATTGAGGTCCAAAGTCAGGATGTTAAATACTGAAGAACACTAAATAAATACATCCAGTTAAAACATATATGGTGCCTTTAATACCTCAGAGCAGATTAAAGAAATAAGTAGACCAGGGGTGTCAAACTCAATTTCATTGAGGGCCACATCAGCATTGTGGTTGCCCTCAGGGGGCTGGGTGGGTGTGGCCAGGGTAGGTGTGGCCTACTGGGTGGGCGTGGATGGAGTGGGCATGGCCTACTGGATGAGTGTGGCCAACTCTACCTCGTTCGCGTCAAGGGTGCCTGTGGGGGCCTGGGCAGGAGTGGGATAGATCTGAGGGTCTCTGGCAGAAGGGGGTGGGACCAGGGCAAGTGCCAAGGCATGGTCCACTGGAGGAGCCTCACTGTTCCTCTCAGGCCATGCCGGGGGGGGGGAGATTATGGAGCTAAGATTGAATGCGTTTCAGCATAGATGGCCACCACAAAATTGTACATTGGCTCCCGGCTGGCTTGGGCCAGGGCCAAGGCAGAGGGGGCCATTCCCTCACTGTTTCCAGGATGTCTTTGTGGGCCACATGAAACCACTTTGCGGGCTGCATCCGGCCTTGTGTTTGACATGTCTGAAGTAGACCTTTCTTTGACCTCCGTTTTCTATCATAACCACTTGCATTTATAAATGACACTTGGGGTCTCCAGGCAACATTTGTGGTGACTGAGAAATGTTCCTGGAAGTGAGAGGTTGAAGCTAAATAGGAATGTTAAAAAGGTGCATAGTGCATTTGGAGGTATTTAGAAAGGACTGTAATTTTTTTTTCTAGCCCAACTGTTGTTTCTTAAATGCAAGAAAATAAAGCATTTTATTTTGTTTTAACCTAAGAGTTCCTAAGAATGTGATATACTGGGAAGCTTTTTAGTTACATAAAGTTATATTGTTTACCAGTTAATTGTTGAGAAATCGTCCCAGTTTTTAAAAGCCTGAAGAGAGAAATGCAAAGATAAACTCTTCAAAAGGGAATTTATAATATTACCCAATGAAGAAATTGCAAATCAAGTATTTTAATAGAAAATATTTTCTATTAAAGATAGACATTAACATTAAAGACTCACCAAATAATAATTTATAAGCAACTTGCATGGTGTTTTGTGCTTCTTTTATTGGGCAATAAAGGAAAATTATAGAGGTTAGGGACATGGAATTCTTATTTGATTAATGAAAACAAAAATAGCCTTTCTGCTAATTAGTTTGGCAGGAACAACAGACAGGAGCCAATTTCCTTTATATGTTAGTTATATACTTTTATGTATGTAAATACACACCCACTTAATTTGCTATAAATTAAGGTGCTAGCAA
Source organism: Protobothrops mucrosquamatus (assembly GCF_001527695.2). Classification (NCBI taxonomy): domain Eukaryota; kingdom Metazoa; phylum Chordata; class Lepidosauria; order Squamata; family Viperidae; genus Protobothrops; species Protobothrops mucrosquamatus. The sequence goes on from NW_015389210.1 coordinate 36,472, forward strand.
TACAATATATTGTTTATAGATGCCATTTAATGTACATTTTCATACTGGGCTAAAAGGCACCAAGATAATTCCATTGCCACTAAAACTTACTGAATACTGAACCTACAGTATAACATTTCTAATACTGTATCATTGCAGGAATTGGGTATGTCTAGTCTAGTGAAAAGAAGAATTGATAGCAGTATTCCAATATTTCAGGGCTGCCACAAAGAAGAGGGGGTCAACCTATTTTTCAAAACACCAGAAGACAAGACAAGAAACAATGGATGGAAAGTAATCAAGGAGAGAAGCAACCTAGAACTAAGGTGAAATTTCCTAACAGTGAGAACAATCAACAAGGGGAACAGCTTGCCTTCAGAGGTTGTGGGTGCCCCATCATTGGAGGCTTTTAAGAAAAGACCTGACAGCCACTTGTAACTGTGAATGGTCACTAAATGAATTGTTGTAAGTCGAGGACTACCTGTATGCTAAACTGAAAAAATATAGACTTTTTTTCCAAACGTAAACCTCTACTTGGAATCAGAAAGAGATCTATTAAACAGACTAGTTCTGAAAAAAAACCCAGTATTTTCAGTGCACTTTTTTGTCTTTGTATCAAAACATGCAGTTCATTCAGATGACACAAATGCATTCCTTAGCTTATGTTCATACTTTCATACCATTTTCTCCTTCATAAATCACTTTTTTTTGTGGTGGAAATGTTCAAAGGCACAAAATTTTTGGAATCGGATAAAAAATTGGGTGGAAGAAATACTATTACAAAAAATTGATTTAAAACCAGAAATCTTCTTATTAGGGATTATTAATGATAAACTCAGCAAAGCATCTTTCTACTTACTATTGCATATTTTAACCGCAGCAAGATTGGCATACGCCCAAAAATGGAAAGGAAATCCCCACTGAGGAAGAAATAATAAATAAAATTTTATCCTGCACCAAAATGGACAGGTTAACTCTAGAGAGGAAAAATAAAACTGAAACAGAGTATTATGAAATTTGGAAAAATTTGTACGATTGGTTAGAGATAAGGAGGATCGCTAAGATGATTATCGACTGACTAGTTGATATCGTAAGGACTTCTTATTAGTACCTATATTAGGGCACAACTGAAAGATATGTAAATACAATGTTGATGATTGAAAGATGGTTTATCAAAAGAATTACAGATGTTATACACACAGTTTGTTATACTCTGTCCTGTTAAAGAATATATTTTAAGTTTCTGTTTTTCTTTCTGTAACATAAGGTAATACTAATAGCACTGTTGAAGCCAGGGAAATTGAATCATATCCATTTTTGTTTTTAAAATGTACATTTAATAAAAAAAATATCACTTTTTTTGGTGTGTGTATATGTATGTATGATTGTGTTAATTGCTTTTTTATGGTTAGTTGGAATTTCACATGCTAATAGTGAGGGCATAGGGAATGGCCTTGAAGTATAGGAAGAATTATTGCTACCAAGGTAACAATCATATAAGTGGGGCTTGAGCCCATTTCAAGAAACTAATTTGAGAAAATATCTCCAATAAACCCTTCCTATTCACATGAAGATAAAGTGAGGGAAGGGAGGCAGCACTTACAGACTTGCAAGATTATGTTACTATAGCTGCTACAATAAAAGTAGTCCAGACTTATATGTCATTTTTAAAAAAAAAAAATGGGTCTGACAGCTTTAGAACTATCTATGTTCTGTCAATACTATATTTTTTTTTACTGGTGAGACAGTATCCAGTACTATAGAAGTGTTTTGCACTATTTTTACTTTATCACTAGAGTATGGGATGAAGAAAGCTTTTGTAGAAAAGAAATTTATGATTGTGCTCTAACATTCTTTACTTTTCTTCTTCAAATGTCTTGTAATCAGGTGACCAATGCCCCACCTTTTAAAAAAGAAAAAAGTGCTGTGACATATTTAAAAAATTGGAAGAACTTTTATCACATGGCCCTGGATGCCATTTTGACTTTTTTACACACACACACACACACACACACACACACACACACACACACACTCTCCTATCCTTAGAAGTAACCTCTCCTCTCATCCCTTCCCCATCCACTTCCCCTTGCCCTTCACTCTCCTCCTCTGCTCTCTTCTCCTCCTTTCTACTATTCAGTGAAAGACACTTCTTTAAAAATAACTTGAACTAAAACAAATACATGTGCATCAATGTGGTATCATGAGTGTTTAAATAATCATAGCATCACTTTTTGGGTTTATTTTCTAACTCTGCAAATATTTTAATGTGCAGCAGATTTTCTCCCCCTTGTCTAATAAGGGAAAAACCATTACTTTCGCAATATAATTTATCAAAATTAATTGTTTATTTCTTCCTTAATTCTACTAGGATCAGACATTATTCCTTGCCAAATGCCTCGCTGTCAAGAAGGTGCACTTGGTTTAGAAAAGCTTTGCGAAAATTTTTAATAGGCTCCAAGGAATACATATTAAGAGCTTCTTTAAACGAATGCAGTCATTACATGAATCACCCAGTTAGCATCATTCTAAAACATCTTGAAATCCTGCCTTACCGCAGGAGAGAGACAAATTAGGCAAAAAGCTTTTAAAAAGTTAATTACAGAATTAAATTATAGATTAAATTTTCTTACTGTAACAAATAAGTAACATCCTAGGCTTATGTGGGAGGATGTTCGATTGATGAAATGTGTGTCACAACATTGCCAACCATCCACTGCATACTGGTATGATACAAGCATGAATAGTCAGAGTGTACATCATGAAATCATAATGCATGTTGTCTCATTGATGTTATTATGATTAGGATCTGACATCTAGGTGCCTTTTTTTGCATTCCTCTTTTCAAGGATGTGTGACTCCCTTCTTCTTCAAGTATTCTGTACAAATAGTTATAATAACACGTTTCTGAGACAAAATGTTTTTGTTATATTAATTTGGTCCAACCAATATTCCCAAAGTTGACCAACTTTTTTTTTTTTACAGTTTCAGATCTTTATGGCTAGACTCCTTGACTTACAATCATTAGTTTAATGATCATTTGAAGTTACAAGGCCACTGAAAAAAGGGACTTATGAACGTTTTTCCCACTTACGATGTTTGCAGCATCCTAATGGTCACTTGGCAACTGGCATGTATTTATGGCGGCTGCACCTTCTGACAAGCAGAGTCAATGGAGAATCCAGATTCACTTAACAACCGTGTTACTAACTTAAAAACGGATCCTGGTCAACTAAACACCAGGGGTTTTTATTTTTATCCTTTATACATTATATTGGTTGAGAGTGTATACAATATGCATGTATGTTGCTTTATTGTATATATTTGTACCATTACAGGTATTAGTAGGCAATTTTATGGAGAAAAAAAGCCCAGAGTAAATAAGGTACTGTGCAGTATGCAGAGTGTGTATGTGAAATATCTTTCTTTATGTAGTTTAATGGTTTTTTTTAAACAGTCCCAGGAAGATAGGAGAGTATCTTATGCTTATAAAACGTATGCTCTATTTTCTATTATAAATTAATAGACAATAGTTGGTAAGTGTAGAAATGATATTATCTTATTATCTATGCATAATATTTGCATAAAGACAGAGAAAATATTATGAAAGTAGCTGCCTGTAATTGTAAGACACTGTATCATCACTTTAATACACTTTCCTGTGATACAAAGAAAAGGAATTTCAGAAAACAGACGTCTCTGTCACTGTGACTTGATGTGCATAAGAAGGAAGGAGATAGTAAAATAGCAAACAATTCTCTGCTGATGTGATTGACACATTTAATTCTGTACTGATTCGATTGACATATTTACGTGCTCTCTTTCTTCTAAGATAATGTTGCTTCACACTGATTTCTATTTGTTGTACAGAAAAATGTGCATAATTTTACCAAAATGATATGCGACTCTACATTAAATACAGAAATGTAGAACTGTTCATTCCCCCCGCCCCATGACAAAAATCTATAAATCACGTTTCATTTAATCCAGGTTTTATGTGAATTAATGAGAATCACCAAATTATGAGCCAGATTTGAGGTAAGACTGCTGTTCGAGCTCTGCAATTGTCTCGCTAAAATAACTGGGATTCACAGGGAACAGCTTTTGGATAATTTCAGTGTGAATGATGTGACATTATAGGTAGTCCTCTGTTTATGACTAGAGTTGCACTTGAACTCTTGATCATTGAGTGAAGCAATCCATAAGTGAGACCCCATGTGACTGCTTTATTCAGCAACTGCAATCCCAGCTCTCCCAGTTGTGCTTCTTAAACAGAACACCAGGGAGAGCATCCAGGTCTCCTGGCCACGGTGGGGCAGGGAAAAGGCCCACTGACTTTCTGGAAAAGCTGGCAGAGAAGATTGCAAATGGCAATTATGTGATTGGAGGGCACTTGGCAACCAGTCATAAATGCAAATAGGTTGCCAAATTTTTGTAATGTTGTAATCATAACCAGTGGTGGGATTCAAATATGTGAACAACTGGTTCTCTGTGTGGATGCCGCTTCCAGAAGTCCATTCTGGGTCTGAATCCCACCACTGATCACAACTATGGGGAATTATGATTTAAAGCAGCGGTCCCCAACCTTACTGGCTTTGCAGACCAGCAAAGGGGCGGGGGGAGAAGAGACGATGGTTCCATGAAAGCAGCAGGTGAGCATGCTCATACACACAGCTCCATTTGTACAAGCTGTGGGCACTCACGCAAGTGGAGTTGCATTCATGTGCAAGCTTTCCCGCCACTTGTGCAACCCAGTTCCAAATGGACTGGGCATGGCTGGGGGTGGGGGACCCCTGATTTAAAGGGATGTAAAACCAATTCTGATGCCATTGTTACTGCAAATAGTCATGAAATGAATGGTCATAACGGAAGGATTAATCTGTATTCAATCTTGTTTCATAAGGCATGGAATTTAAATGTACCTTTTTTAAAAAAAAAACTCTTTTCCACAGCTCTTATTTCCCGATAAGTAACTTTAGAACTGAAACCCTAAATAGCATGGAAAGATTTAATGTGCTGGTTCACTGATTCTGAATGGTGCACATCAACATCAGGCTTAAAACCTCACTGAATCCAATCGATGCTATACTGTTTATGCAGCTACCTTTCCAGAAGAGAAGTTACCTACAATTCCTCAGGACAGTTTTCATTACTTGCTTTAAAGCAGGGGTAGTCAACCTTGGCTCTTTTATGACTCGTGGACTTCAACTCCCAGAATTCCTGAGCCAGCTGCGCTGGCTCAGGAATTCTGGGAGTTGAAGTCCACGAGTCATAAAAGAGCCAAGGTTGACTACCCCTGCTTTAAAGCATTAAAAAAAATCCTATTGTCCAGATAAGACTTAAATAATGTTCACTAATATTCTACAAAAATAATTCAACGAAAGTGTTTTTCTCCCACCACTCTTTCTCCACAAACTTGCCCCTCTCACTTACTGCACTGACATTATGAATACAATGAAGAATTCCTAAACTTGTTAATTTTGCTGCGTTCCGGAGGTAGCTGAATCTGGTTTGCTATTCATCAAGCAGACAATCATACAAAGCTGCTAAGTTTAGGCTGGCCTTGTGGGGTTAGAACAGTGATGGCGAACCTTTTAGAGGCCGAGTGCCCAAATTGCAACCCAAAACCCACTGATGCATCGTCGAGTGCCGGGTGGGTGTGGCCCATTGGCTGGGCGTGGCCCATTGGCTGGGCATGGCTGCGGTAATAACAGCAGACTGGGTGGGACTAAAAAGTTCAATCAATCAATTCCAACTTTGCAAGATCTTTTTTTTTCCCCGCAGGAGGTTGAAATTGACTGATTGAATCTTTTTTTTTAGGTGGAGGCCTAAAGCGAAAAGGTTTTATAAAACCCAGCTGAAGGCAGGCCTAGGACTGTGGGCTCTGTGCATGCCCACAGAGAGGGCTCTGAGTGCTGCCTCTGGCACCCGTGCCATAGGTTTGCCACCACTGGGTTAGAACTTAGGAAGAATTTCTTTATTGAAATGTGCAACCTATCTGCATTGCAGTAAAAGAAAAACAGACTGAGGGTCACTCAGTTCTTTGGTAAATATGACAGGTCACCCAGGGAAAAAGAAAACTAAATTTAGAATTTAGAAATGTTTTAGAACTGGTGGAGGATTGATTGTATTCATACTTAAACATTAGTAGCTCCTCCATGAGCTTTTATTCGTCATGATATACAGTACATGAGACTAGATGGACTGACATATTTAATTACTGCTGCTGGTAGATAAGTAGAAATGATAGATAATTGATTCATTGTTTTGAGATCCATATTTCCTGCCTGAATCTTCAAGTGAAAAGGCTACAGGATGGCTTGGACTGGAATTATAATAATGGTGACAACAACTGCATTTTTTAAAAAAATCCTGCTTACAGGAGAGTTTATAGGAAAGGAGAAATTTCCTAATAGTGAGAGCAATCCACCAGTGGAATGGCTTGACTTCAGAAGTTGTGGGTGCTCCATCACTGGAGGCTTTTAAGAAGAGTCTGAAGAGCCATTTGTCTGAAATGGTATAAGGCCTCTCTTGCTTTTTGGAAAAACATTTTTTCTGTATCCCAAAGTGAATAAAAATAAAGTGTAGTCTTTAATTTTTTTTTGTTCTCAGCACCTTTCTTCCCACACATACAAAAGCTGCTTTTTCAAGACGAGGAAATAATTCCAACAAAGCTTTTACGGGCAATAAAAAAAACCAAATAGGGTGAAGAGAGGGGCAAAAGGGGTCTCACCCAGATCATCCGCGGTGGGTCTAATACGCTTAGATGTAATTGTGACCGGCTAGTGCAGCAGGGTAATTGGCCATCTTGCAGGACGATCTTTTGCTCCGTCGGCCTTAAGGAGATATCTGGAGCCACGAGAGAAGCTGCTGCCCTCCCGCAGTCACCAGCAAGCCTCCTCCTTGGTGGTTGCACCTCCAGGGTGACTTTCGACCCACTAAGGGGTCTACCGGCTAAGAAAAACCTGGCCGGAGTGGAGACGAGTCCCCAGATACGACCAGCATCGTTGCGTACCAGAACCGGAAGTCAGGGTCTCTCTTGCTTGAGCAGGGGTTGCACTAGATGACCTCCAAGGTCCCTTCCAACTCTGTTATTCTATGTTATGTTATTCTATATTTACTGCTGATGAAAATGCAATAGAAAACAGAAAAGATTGCAAGCACCTGGATAACATTTACCTAAACATTAGAGATGATTGGTCTTTATCTTGCCAGGATGATAAATCCTGATTTAGCTTATTAAACTCTCATATCAAGGTCAGAAAGTCAGCCTTCCAGGGCCTTCCTTTTGGGATAGACCAGAAGATGCTAAATAAATTCTCCATATGTGGCAGATGGTTAACTTTTCAGACAAGATAAACCCTAACTTCTCTACATTAATATAAAATATGTGCTGAGTAAAAATAGTGTTTCATTCCTTGAAATTCTGGAAGTCATTACACAGAAAATATATTTGTGGAAATGTGCATAGATGAAAGCATATAAAAGCAATAATATATATTATATTCATAGAATATATACAGTATATACTGTATCAAAGATGACGAGAAAGAGAAAGCTACATACTATTTTCATTACAACGACAACAAAAATGATTCACAAAAATGAGTTTTAAAGCTTTTGTTGATAGTAGAAAAATATCAATGCTTCGGGGTTCATTTTTCAGAGATTGAATTCCATCTAGATCAAGACAGATCAAGGTAGATGCATGCTTGCTGTTTGGAAGCAATTATCTTCCCAGCATTTCACATAGCAGCATATATTAAATTACTGGCACATTGTTTAGCAATGGAGTCTTAAGATTTATGGACAGTATACTAGCAACAACCAACCCACAGTGTTAAAGTGACTTTTAGCGTGATTAGCGGACTTGATTAATATAGTCGAAGAAAGAGTGGATGAACCAAATGATTTGTCTCTGAGATAAGTAATATAAATGAAGAGAAATAAGCATATATCTTTCTGAATTAACTGCAGTCATTTGGATAGTCCTACAAAGTACACTTATTTTTGAATATCTGCAGAACATTTGTGCAACTTGTCTAAAGATAAAAACATTTGCCAATCAAATGGACTGATAAAATCTCACATTCACACATTTGACAATTAGAAATTCGGAAGTTTCAAACATTTACAGTTCTCACATGTGCTAATGCAAACAGTTCTATGAAAATGAAGCATAATTAAGGAAACACTAAAACAGCCAATAAATTGTATTGATCTAAAGTTCTTGAACACTCAAGGAAGACAGGAGCAAAAGTAATTTTCAATTAAGCTTTGGCAAATGATGAATTTACTCCTTTTCAGAAAATCCTGCAGTTTGTTAAAGCTGGTTTTTGGTACTTATACAATATAATGAACTCATTATTCCTATTTATGACAGTGAGCAATTAATTATTAGAATTCTTAAAACCTAATGCCAATTAGTATGACAAATTAATGGATGTGATCATTCTACAGTATAAAGATGTCATTGGAAGGTTTTTATAAAGTACTCATTTGAAATCTCATTGAGGCAATATGACATCTACTGCCCTCAATGCCGGTCAACACAAGTAAATTCTCTAATTCCTTTGTGATCCCCATTATTATATCAAATAAAATAAATAATCCTGTACTGCATTGTTCTAGCGGTTCTCAACCTATGGGTCGGGACCCCATTTGGGGTCGATCGACCATTTCACAGGGGTCGCCAAGCAAGGCTGTCTGCCATTTTTTTCCCCTTTTCCGGCAGGTGCCTTACCTCCCTTGGGCTGGGCCAGCTGGTGGTCGGCCTGCTCCGTCTCTGCCGCTTGCCAGCTATGCCTCGGCCGGCGCAGGGGGCGGAACCACGCATGCGTGGCACTCTCGGGCAGGGAAAGTCCTCAACTTATGACCGGTTGGGTAGTCCTCGACTTACGACTGGTTTAGTCCTTGACTTACGACCGGTTTAGTCCTTGACTTACAACCGGTTGGGGGTCGCGGCATTAAAAAGGTTGAGAACCACTGTTCTAGATTAAACAGTTAACCTATTATAATTTATAAAACCAGGAATCTGATGTGTATAGATCAAAATATTGCCAACAAGGATTAGTCCAAATGTTACTGCTATTTTTTTATTTTGGGAGTTGGTAAAGCCTGATAAATCTAGTAAATAGATATATCATATATCCTTTAATAGGGAGAATAAGATAAGTTTACTTCTCTTTTCCCTCCTTAATCCTGTCCATTCATCCTATCCATCATCTTTCCTTTCTTCTACATGCCTCATTCCTTTTCCACCTCAAATCCATCATCATGTATCACTCATATCACATATTAAAAATATGTTGATTTCTGTTTCCAAACCACTGCCTCAGGAGAATATTCATTATTTGGACTGATTGATCCTTCTTACACCACAGAATAATCTTAATGATTGTCTTTTAACCCATAATTTGAAAGTGTCTAAACTCTTACTTTTTCCTCCTTGCACAATCGTATACAGGGGAAAAAAGTCATTTAATTATTATGTTCTTTGTTGTCATGGAAATATCCTTCAAGATCCTAGCTAAATTAACATTGATTTCCTTCTTAAAATTAATCTCCTCTATTTATTCAGCACATGGCCCATTTTAATCTATTCTTGAGCCACACAGAACAAAACTATCTACCCTCACTTGTTTTCTGTCAGCTATGAATTCACAAAACATGCTGGTTGACATTATGCTGTCTTCTTAATATTTAACATTAACCCATATGGTCTTACCTTCCATTTTTATTTCTAAAGGGCTTTTAAATCTATTTTATCTCCAGTTACAGAGTAGCATTGTCTGTATATCTCAGAGTGTTAGAGTCTGAATCCCGAATTTTTAATCAAGCTTTTGCCTCTTCCAGTTATTTTACACTTCTAATGTATACACTGTACCAGTTAAACTGGTGGGCAGCCATATAAACAAACAAACATTGTGGTCTCCTTTCTTTTCCTATTCTGAACTATTCTTTTTTAAAAAACATAATTCCTATAGTAACTTTTTATTGTCAAAATTCCTCAGAACCATCATTTGTCTCTAACATCCACTTTTTGAGAAGGGTCTCTTGTTGTTCAATATTTTATAAACATACTATATATGCAGGGATTGCACATTCTACTACCTGATTTGCCTCTGATTTTAATTCTTTGTCTGTTTTCTTTAAACAAAACTTACATTTAAGTTTGTTTGTTTTCATTTCAGGATTATTAATCATCCCTTGATATTCTTCAGGCAGACTGTGGAAAAAATACTAGCAACCTCTGGTGACGCTGCACCCTCATTGTCCAATTGTAATGTCTTCTATAAAGGCGTCCATATGAGCTGATATTCCATCCCAATTTTCACTTTATTTTTACATAGTTGCACCTGAGATGTCATATTGTCTCTCTGAAATAATCTTTGATGTTTGCTCCAAATATCTTTTGCTACTTGTTTTCAGAATGAACTAGCTGTGCTCAGTGTACAAAGTACACAAAAAGAGAAACACGTTAGGAATATAACTTCTTGTTGTTTTTAGAGATTGGTGCATGGTGTGAAAGTAAATAAAGATAAAAATCATTTAAGAATATAGATAATAATAATAATAATAATAATAATAATAATAATAATAATAATAATAATAATAATAATAATAATAATAATAATAATAATAATAATAATAATAATAATAATAATAATAATAATAATAGGCGCCTTGGGTGCAATCCCAAAACAACTGGAGCACCACTTGAACACCATTGCCATTGACAAATTTGCCATTAGTCAATTGCAAAAGGTGGTCTTACTAGGAACTGCTTCCATCCTGCGACGATATCTATAATAACATCAAACATCCACATCTGCCTATCCCAGGTCCTTGGTAAGGACTCAATAGGTAGACAAAATGCCAAATCCAATCTGAACATCTGGCTGACTGTGCGATGATTCATAATAATAATAATAATAATAATAATAATAATAATAATAATAATAATAATAATAATAATAATAATAATAATAATAATAATAATAATAATAATAATAATAATAATAATAATAATAAAGTTGGAAGGGACCTTGGAGGTCATCGAGTCCAACACCCTGCTCAGG
>NW_015389210.1:47631-66734 GCF_001527695.2 Protobothrops mucrosquamatus
ACTGTCAGGAAGTTTCTCCTTAGTTCTAGGTTGCTTCTCTCCTTGATTAGTTTCCATCCGTTGCTTCTTGTCCTGCCCTCAGGCGCTTTGGAGAATAGCTTGACTCCCTCTTCTTTGTGGCAGCCCCTGAGATATTGGAACACTGCTATCATGTCCCCCCTCGTCCTTCTCTTCATTAAACTAGACATACCCAATTCCATCAACCGTTCCTTATATGTATTAGCCTCCAGTCCCCTAATCATTTTTGTTGCTCTTCTCTGTACTCTTTCTAGAAAATACAGTGATAGGAAAGACAAACTCAGTGATAGGAAAGACAAACTCTTTTAAACCTACTGTTTCTATAGCTAGGAACTTATAATGTGCCTTTCTCTTTTATGGAGAGACAGCAAGTGAAATGGGAAACTGAACTACACAGGTCACAGTCAGAGAAAGAGAGGGTGATGGAAAGTGATGAAAAAGGAGTAATAACAATATTGAGAATATGTCAATATGTCAACCAATAAAGGGCATGTTATTGTAATGGAATGTATGAAGGACCTGGAGGAAAGAGAAGTGGAGATGCTGCCTAAGAAACAATCAGACAAAAGAGGCAGAAGTCCCAGTCACTTAAAGTTTCAAGTACTTCAAAGGGGAGGCAGGAAGTTTGTGGCTTCAGATTTGCAAGACTGATGTCAGGCCCCTCCAGTAAACCGACAGAAAACACCACAATATGAAGTAATTCTACTTTACTGTAAGGCTACATTAACAGAATCTTGCATTGATTTCCTTTAAACAAGGAAAGGAGATAGAAGTACAGAGTTAGAACATGGAATAACATTGTTAGAAGGGACCTTGGGGGAGGGTGTCTCTTCTAATCCAATCTCCTGCTCAAGCAGGAAACTGTATATTATTCTGAACAAATGGCTGTCCAGTCTCTTTTTGAAAACCTCCAGTGATAGAGCACCCATAACTTCTGGAAGTAAGATTAATTGTTCTCACTGTCAGGAATTTTTCCCTTAGTTCTAGATTGGATCTCTCTTTAATAATCTTCCACCCATTTATATCTTGTCCTGCCTTCAGTGGCTTTGAAAATAGGCCACCCCTCTCTTCTCTGTGACAGCTCTCAAATCACCCCTAGTCCTTCTCTTCACTCCAGTACTAACTATCTCCACGGGCACACTATTTAGCATCTGTTTGTAATTCCTGAAAGCCACTCAGTCCTTTTCTAAGGGACTTGTAATTAATCTTCAAAGTAGCAACAAAATCCTGGGAAAGATGCATTTGGTGTAAGAAGTTTCAGACAGTGTTATATGCACACCCCTCCCCACTCAAAAGCATCTTTTCTTTTTGAATTCAAACACTGCACAGCTGTGGAATATTCATATCAGTCAAGAGATGTGTATCCTCTTAAAGTTTCCTCCAGATTTGCCCCATGATTCAGATTATAGTTACTGGATTCTAGTTTGCATTGTACATATAATAAAAATAATTTAAGGGGATTCTGCAGGGATCCTTTTAACCATGAAAGAAATTAAACATTTGTTCAAGTTCTACTGCTATCACAAGGCTTCAGGTCCTTTGAGGTGTTGAGGTCTGCACTTTGAGTGACATATCAGGAGTGTCATTAATAAAAAACAAAATGGCAGTGGAATCAGAGGAAAAGCTATATAATTGAAATCAAGTCTAGCTAATATGGCTATCATGAGTGGTGTGGTAACCTAGAGGTGAAGACGCTCACCTCCTACTCGGAAGGTTGAGAGTTCAATCCTAGACATTGACAGATGTTTCTCTATCAGGATGCAAAGATAAAATATATGCTGCAAACTCTGGATGGCATCAGGAAAGGCATCCAGCCAGTAAACACTCAGCTCCATTCAGTTGCTCCGACCCCACCCTAAAGCAAGGGATTATAGCAGGGGTCTTCAAACATGGTCCTTTTATGACTTGTGGACTTCAACTCCCAGAATTCCTCAGCCAGGCATGCTGGCTGAGGAATTCTGGGAGTTGAAGTCCACAAGTCATAAAAGGGCCAAGTTTGAAGACCCCTGCTTTAGGCTATTTTAATATGTTTGTATCACTTTACATTTTACTATCTCAAAATTTGGAATAATTTAGGGGAGAGATTCAAGGCTATGCACCAGCACTAGAAGAGACAAGTTCCAACTTTGTGAACCTCTCATGGAAAAGACCAAAGTAGAGGTTACTTGAGTTGTCAAAATGCATTCTCCACTATCCTCAAATGATAGTATGAGGGAAATCTGTGCAATATGTACATCATGGTGGTTAGGGAGTTATAAATCCTTCTCTTCTTGGAACTTTTTTTAAAAGTTCAAACTTTATTCATTTTTTTTTTGTATGTATGTATATATGTTCATCAAAGGAATCTTTTTTTTCCAAGGGAAAAGAAAGAGTTAAGGTTCCCTTTCCTGGGTCATCAGCTGTAGGTTGCTGTTGCCATAACAACAAGAAATTAGCAACCTTCAGAGAACTGATGTCACAATTTATTCTAAATATCCTCTCATCATTAGCTCTAACTTGAGATGGACCTTTTGGAAGTCTCACTAAAAACCTTTAAAGGAGGGTGAAGATTAAAAGCAGAGTGGGGCCACATTACACATATGGGCAGAGCTTTTGGGGGATAGTTTTGAGGTTTATTTCTAAAATGTACATATGTTAGGGTTTAAAGAACAATTTTCAGGAGTATACTACTTAAATGGTAGGAAACTGTGTTATCATTTGTTAAAAGTTCCAAAAGTTGGAGCTTAGGTGACTTAGGGTTTCAATTGAGAATGACAAAGATACAAGGAGATTGGCTTTATTTTGGGGTGGGATCCTTTTTATTGTAGATTTTCAGTAGAACTACTTGATCACTCACTGTAAAAAATTTGCAGTCCCGCCAACTAATAATTCCATCTGGTCTTCCTGGGAACATCAATCTCTTGATATTCCATGTGTTTCAGGAACTCAGAGATTGATATCCCTATGGCTTACATTTCAAAGAAACAAATCCTACTTTGAAAGAGTCCATCTGCTTCAGAACGAAATTGATAGGCCTGTCATACTTTTTCTTCCCTTTTTCTGTGGAAAGATTGACTGGAAACCTCAGTCTCCAAAAGAATTATTAGGCAGGAGAAAAACAGTGGTGAAACATAAGAGGGACATGGAATGGAGCAATAATAAATGTCATGAGGTTGGTTTCCTTCCTTCCTTCCTTCCTTCCTTCCTTCCTTCCTTCCTTCCTTCCTTCCTTCCTTCCTTCCTTCCTTCCTTCCTTCCTTCCCCCTTGCTCCCTCCCTCCCTCCCAAGGTATAAATCTTACTTCATTATCTTATTTCTTTATTTATTACATAGAAATACACAAGTCTTCCCATTCACTGCCTGACTGAACAGCCTGTTATAGATGTTGATATACAACTGTAGACTAATTGTATCAGAATGTATTTTTTTTTCTTTCAAAAGAAAGATAGGGAAAAATCAAGAAGAAAAAAGTTCTTTATGAACATCATTATGTTCCACATCATGGCCTTCTCCTGTTCAGAATGTTACTCATGCTTCTCAAGAGCCATTTGGAAGGCAGAAGCAAAAAGTAGGGACTAATAAACAGCAACATTGTCTGAAGAAAAGTACAGAAGAATGAAAGGAAAAATAAACACACGTGTCTGAAAACTCTTTTAATTAAAATGATGATGAGTCTACCCATTTGTTCTTTGGAGACAGAAGCCATCTTGAATGCTGAGATGACTATGCATTGAAGTATGCATTTTCCAAGTAAAATCCCAGAAACACAGCAAAAAAGGGAACAGGGTATTTTCAAATGTTCTTGAATTACAACATTAAGCATCCCCATGCAGTTTAAGCAAAGAATGTTGGGACTTGTGATAATTCTACATTGTCTGGCTATATTGGGAGCTTTCTTATCCCAACCCTACAATATTGAAGGTCAGTTTTAGTGCATGCTATTGCAGAAGAAAATGCACCATGCTCCTGAGTATTGAAAAGTTTTATTTTCAATATTTTTTAAAAAAAACTTAGATATTTTTTCATGTAGCAAATAAGAGAAGTCAAAACATACCTCAAAAGGAGGACCATACTATAATGAGAGAATTTCACCAATTCCATAGGTTTAATAAGGAGGAAAGCATTGCTAATTGTTGTGTTTGGGGTTCAATTCTGTTGAAATTTGTAATTTAAGTTCATTACATTTGCTATTGCGAATCCTCTGAACCTTAGGTGGTCAGGTCAGTCTATTTAACTCTGCTTATTCCAGGGGTGTCAAACTCACAATGTCATGTGACGTGTTGTGACGTATCACAACTTTTTTTTGATTGCTGGCAATGGGGTGGGCGTGGTTTCGGCATGACGTATCTGGCCCATGGGCTGGCAGTTTGACACTCCTGGCTTATTCCAAGCTCAATGTGTCACTCTCTTAATTGAGGTAAAAGTTGAGAACCAGCTTTAAGAAAAAGCTTAAAATACTAATCATGCAAAATAATATCACTTCTTTGTTTTTTAGGCATTTTCCCTTTTAGCCCTCTTAAAAATAATTTTGGAAGATCCAGTGCTTATGTTTCCTGAAAGATGGTATTAGTAGATTAGTTTCCAGTTGCAGTACTTTAAAGAATATCCGGAAGAAGGCTACCATCTAGTCTTATTTCCAGAAGATTCAGTGTAGAATGAAGGATTTAATTTGAAGAAAATCAGATTCCAATTGAATGTTAGAGAAACAGTTGTTACAATAAGAGAAAATAGATAAAAGAATGGGTTTATCTAAACAGATGGCTGTCTTTCCTTCAGTGGAAGCATTCAAGCAAAAAGTTGAACAACCACCCGTGAGAGATGCATTAATTTGGGGCCTTAAGGAATAAAGGGATGAACTAAATAATCCAATTCAACAGCATTTTGAAAGAGACAATATTATATACTTCAAAGTTTATGATCACACTTCTCAAAATTCTCTTTTTAAAAAAAAATATTTTTATTAAAACTTTTTTTCTTAATATAAAGTACAAATAACAATAAAAAATGGAAAAAAGAGGAAGGAAAGGGAATAGAGTGAGGGAAAGGGGAAAAAGAAATAACAAAAGAAACAAAAAGCAATAATTTCCATTTTTTCAGTGCAATAAGATACATAATAAAGTTATAGCATTAACTTTTTAATCATACCAAATAGTACCTACTAGCCATTTCTATAGCAGTAACCCTATTAATTGTCAAAACTCAAAGTCAAATGTTCTTTTTTTTCCTCTTTCATGCAGAAAGTCCAGAAGTGGTTTCCAAGTAAGCAAAAACTATTTACATTCTTGTCTCTAATTAGTGCAGTCAACTTCACCATCTCTGCCAGCTCCATCAACTTGTTCAATTTATTCCTCCATTGTGGATGCTAACATATATTTCCATTTCTGGGAGTATAGCATTCTTGCAGCCATTTAAGATATATAACTACAAAGTTCCATTTTCCCCCATTTTTTTGTTTAATAGCTCCAGAAGAAAAGTTTCTGGTTTCCATTGTAAATCTGTTTTTAAAATTTTCTGAATTAAACCATGGATCTGTACCCAATACTTTCATTTCCAACAAACATTTGAAACACCCTTATACATCTTTGATAGTTTATCTGGGGTTAAATACCACCGGTATGTCATTTTATAGAAATTCTCTTTAAGATTATAATTCAATGTGAATTTCGGTCCTTTTATCCCATTATTTTCCCATTGCTCTAACATATAACCAACATTTCATATCCACTGAATCATACATTGTTTAGCATATTCACTTTCCTATAAAACATAACAGCATTTTATAAATCTTAGCTATAAGATGTTCATCATTAGTTCAGAGTATTGTTTCAAATTTATTTCTAACAGTTTTTAAAACACTTTTTTTTGGCCAAAATTCTCAAATAGCCTACTGGGAGATCATCAGGGGTATTGTTTTGCAAATGGAACTTATTTTAAATTATATTTGGAAGTATTGACTCAGCTCTGTACATGTACTGTAATTTCTAAAGAACTAATTTTTGTTTCTTTGTGTTTTCTTATTTCAGTTTATATCTACCTTTTTATATATAGGGCCTCAGCTAAACTTAAAACATAGACAGTTAAAATGTGCAGAAAAAAAGATAAAGTTATTGATCCAACTGCCAAAGGCCTCTTTTCCATAGAGAACACAGACTGTAAATCATCCAAAGAATAATTTATTTGAGAAAGCACTTTCTGATGATTAGAAAGGAGGATATGGTTGAACCATGACTTTGAGGTTTATTTGTTCTTTTCTCATCAGTCTTGTTAGGTACAGTTAAAAATATACCTTACTAAGATTAATCAGAGGATTTCAAGTATTAGTTTTTCATCCAATTCTTATGAAAGATAATATAAAGGACTCAATGACTTCCATGTTAACCTGTCTCAAGGTTCAAAATTAAAATTAGAGCCACAGTAGAAGCATACAAATGGTTAACTAACTCACTGTCTCCCATTGTCTACCACTGAAGATAACTCAGAAAATTGTTTAGTAAGTTAAAAGTAGAAAAATCAGGCTAGCTGTATGATATTAGTTCTTCATAAACTCTAGTGCCTTCTACTTCATTTCCATGTCCATTGTAGAACATGGATTCCGACTTTGAAACACAGAATGGTGAGGCCAAGAGCAGTCTTATCGACACAAGACTCTCAACAAAGTCTAGGTATGGCTGGAAAATTCTGGAAGACTGACTCCATGCTTAATTGTTCAGACTTGTCAATCATCTTCTTAGTACTCCATGGGATGATTAGAAGAATGGTATAAGGAGAAGGTCCTATTGGTTAAAGTGACTTGCTTACCGTATGCATTGCCGTCCCAAGGAAGCTTGCTTGGAAACTTAATTGCTACATTTTCATTGAGCTATTTATTGCCAATTTATTGTTTTAGTTTCAATAGCTTTGCAATCAAAAGCTGCTAATTGTTGCTTTTAAACTCCTAATCTGTACTTTGCCCCCATTCTGTCAACATTAGAGAATATGTACTGTAGATATCCTTTGCCCAATTTTAATTGTTAAATAATTTTAATGTCTACTTTAAAATGTGATCTTTACATTTTATATTTTGTTTTCATTTCTAAAGTTTTATTAGCCACCTGAAGACTTGCCAGAGTAGAATAGTGGTAAATAAGCTAAATAAGTGCATAAATTAGATGGAGGAATTGAAGGGTCTCACAACAGGTTTGTTAGACAGGGTAGTGGGATAGTTAAACAGAACTTAGCAACATCCAAGAGTTTTGCCTATCTACATATTTCTTTTATTTTTAGCAATTGTAAATACTGCAGAAGAAGAAGAAAAGTTAGGAAGGAATGTATAAAATAGCCATATAGCAGGTCCGATTATTAATTTATCTAATCAAGTATTTTTACCATGATTGGCAACAGTTCTCAAGCCGGAATTCTCCATCGTCATTAGGACTTGATTAGGAATATCCTACTCATTTTAGAAACCACATTCATGCAATAGTATAGACTTATAACAGTTCGTTTAGTGACAGTTCAGAGTTACAGTGGCACTAAAAAAAGTGATTAATGGCCGTTTTCCACACTTATGACCATTGCAGCATCCCCATGGTCACATGATTAAAGTTTGGTTGCTTGGCAACTGACTCTTGCAGTGTCCTGGGGTCATGTGATCCTCTTTTGTAACCTTCTGACAAGCAAAGCCAATGGGGAAGCCAGGTTCACTTAACAAACATGTTACTAACTAACTTAACAACTGCAATGATTCACTTAACTGTGGCAAGAAAGGTCGTAAAATGGGACAAAACCAATGGTGTGATTCAGCCAGTTTGCACCACTTTGGCAGAACCAGTAGATAATTTTTTGTTGCCCAGGCCTAGAATGGACTTCCGGAAGCGGCATCTACACAGAGAACCAGTTGTTCACATATTTGAATCCCACCACTGGACAAACTCACTTAAATGTCTCACTTGACAACATAAATTTTGGTCTCAATTGTGGTTGCAAATTGAGGATTATCTGTAGACCAATGTGTCATAACATGGGTGTACACATGGGTACACATTTATATAAATGTAAATGAAAACAGTCTAAAAAAGACTATATTTACAAACAAGTTTTTGTATGTACCCTCTCACAATGTTTTTAAATGTAAACTCCACATAATTTTTTAAAATTAATTCTTCATGATGTTATTTCTGAACTTAACTTTTTTTTTTAACATAAGCTAAACCTGTGTTTTTCAAAGTGTGACTTCAGAATTATATTATGTATGTAAGGATTTATTTATAGTGCATCTTTCACAAACACATGATGTTAGAAGACAGTTTTTTCACTAATGGATTTAAACTCTATTTCTCTCTGAGTACTATTCTGGATTATGCTTCTGTGAATCTCACATATTTGTTCTTAAAGTTCTGGAAAAACCCATCCAAATTTGCTTACATACTTATATGCTATTCTTTCTGCATGGAGATTGTAGATTGCACCACAAGACAAAATGATTATGGTTCAGTAGAATACTGCCTGTCAATTACTTGAGAAAAAGGTTTTCCAAAATGATTTTTCATAGAGTAGAAGAAGAAGAAGAAGAAGAAGAAGAAGAAGAAGAAGAAGAAGAAGAAGAAGAAGAAGAAGAAGAAGAAGAAGAAGAAGAAGAAGAAGAAGAAGAAGAAGAAGAAGAAGAAGAAGAAGAAGAAGAAGAAGAAGAAGAAGAAGAAGAAGAAGTTGTTATTGGCCAAGTGTGGTTGGACACCCAAGGAATTTGTTTCTGGTGCATAAAATCTCAGTGTACATACAAGTAATAGTGGTAATCTTGATTATGTACAACATGAAAATACATTCATCATAAATCGTGAAATACAACACTTCATCATAAATCTTAAGATGCAACACTTAGTGAGTACTAGCTAAGCAAACAACATAAATCATACTAGGGTGCAAAAAACAATATAAATTGTAAGATACAAGCAGCAAAGTTATAGTCATAAGACAATAAGGATAGGCAATAGGAAAGATGAGGAGTATCATAGTAATACAGCCTTACTAGATTGTTTCACAGTGTTGTGGGAATTAGTTGTTTAGCAGAGTGATAGCATGGGAAAAAAAACTGTCCTTGTGTCTAGTCGTTCTGGTGTGCAATGCCCTATAGCGTCATTTTGAGAGAATAAGTTGAAACAGTTTATATCCAGGATCTGTAGATATTTTCACAGCCCTCTTTCTTGCTTGTGCAGTATACAGGTCCTCAATGGAAGGCAGACTGGTAGCAATTGGTTTTTTCTGCAGATCTAACTATTTGTTGAAGTCTGTGTCTGTCTTGCTTGGTTGCAGATCCAAACCAGGCATGTAGTATTATATACAGCATTAAATACAGTCACATTCATATGATTGAAAAAAAATGGTTCATACTTGTCATTTATGGGTACAGGTGATATTAGTGTGTATCTCTTAATACTCTCTCTAATGCTTCCTATGGTTCAAAGTCAAGATCACTATTTGTTGTTGTTGTTAATTGCGAAGTCGTGTCCGACCCACTGCGACCCCATGGACAACGTTCCTCCAGGTCTTCCTGTCCTCTACCATCTTCTGGAGTCCATTTAAGTTCACGCCTACTGCTTCAGTAGAATCTCGTCAATCTGAGCAGAGCTACTTGTGTAAGCAATGAGTCCTGTGATTCAGCGCCTCTGACAGCTCCTGTGAATTCTTAAAGGCCCAACAACACACCTATTCTTAATTTCATTTTTTAAAAAAACATTTTAAAGTTGAGATGCTCTTTCACTTACAGTATAATTAAAGTAATTACATTCAATCAGTTTTGTCACTTATAGAAATATTTGTACCAGGAGCAAGACTACCTGTTATAAAGTGGCTATGATCTATCTGTTTCTCTATCTAGATTCTTTAGCTGGGTTGCTTTGCTTGATTTAGACATGTCATTACATTCTCAACAGAACCTTCAAGTTCCATCTGGAAGGTTCTGCTTGAGCTATAATGGTGCAGTCATGAGAACGCAGTATTGCAGACTAATTCTGCTCACTGCCAGGAGTTTGATTCTGACCAGCTCAGGGTTGACTTGGCCTTCCATCCTTCTGAGGCCGGTAAAATGAGGACCCAGTTTCTTGGGGCAATATACTGACTCTATAAACCAATTAAAGAAGGCTGTAAAGCTCTGTGAAGCAGTATATAAGTTTGAGTGCTATTGCTATCTTCCAACCACAACTTGCTATAATATATTGCTCATCTTTGCAATGTGGTTATATGTATTTTCCAGTTTAATTGCCTTTTGTCCATAATGGCGATCATTTTGTCTAATTGCATGAGCTGCACTGACATGCAGATTAAACATTCTGTCTTCTTATCCCTAACCTTTCTGATCTGTCTGTCTGTCTATTTATCTTTCATTTAAATTCCTTGTCTTGGCTGACCTAGTAAAGAACTGACATATATTCTCTAGGAATAACACATCTGAATGCAAGAGAAACTTCTGCTTCAGGAAAATAAATGCTTCTTTGTAGTAGAATATAACAAAGTAAGCTTCATTTTTATCTCATTTTCAAGAAGTGCCTTGAAGGGTTATATCAAATGGAATTGAAGTATGGCTCGTATGAATCTTTTGGCAGTAAAAGTTAGTTTTTCAGCTCATCATGCTCAGCCTTCAGGTATTCCAAGCCGATATCTTTAATATTAATAAGAAAGAAAAGAAAAGAAAAGAAAGAAGGAAGGAAGGAAGGAAGGAAGGAAGGAAGGAAGGAAGGAAGGAAGGAAGGAAGGACAATATATACTTTAATTGGCAGCTGTTGAACCATCCAAAGGCAAGCAACAAATTGATGTATGGAGGACAACTTTTGTGTTCTGAAGTGTTCAAATGCAGGAGTCCCTAATCCCTGGTCCATGGACCAGTACCAGGCTGCGGCATGCCAGCAACCGGTCCATGCAAACAAGTAAAACCCCATCTGTGGGATTCAGGCAGCACACAAAACCACACACTCTCCGCTCCATGGAAAAACCTTTCTCCATGGAACCAGTCCCTGGTGGCCAAAAGGTTGGGGATCTCTGTTCTAATGCATCATGAATACAAGTTGCTCAAGGAAACAACTCAGACTAAGTTGATAAATTCAATGCAGTACATTAGAAGCTACCAGAAACAGGAGCAATAACGAAGACAGTGCTATAGTCAAAACTGCTGATCGTTGGATAAGTGGATTTCAGAATTGGAGGCATCAGTCTAGACTAAAGCCAAATTATCTCAGGCTTAGCCTAGAACAATCTGCAAGTTGTACAAGCCCTACATTTGCTTTTACTCTATGGCTTCTTTGAAGATACATCCCAAAGTGGTTTTCAAATATTTGGAGCTGTCTTCCATCACTGGCCATGATGATCAAGACTTAAGAGTGTTAGAATCATACAGTTTCAGGGTTGAAAGAGTTCATGTGGATCTTTGAACTGAACACTGGTCCTGAATGTTTACAAATTAAAGCATGCCAGGCAGATAGATATCTAGATGTTGTTGTTGTTTTCCTTGAAAACTTCCAGTGAAGGATAATCAACATTTCTCTGAGTAATTAGTTCCATGCTACCATTTTACTTACTTTAGGAAATTCATTTAAAATCTATCTTACTCCCATACTCTGGAATAACAAAGAACAGGTCTTGACCTTCTTCCATGCTATGCCTTTTTAGCTATTTGGTTTTCTGTTCTCAAATCTGAGGGTGCCCCAAAGCTGCAAACCTTCTTTATAGTATTAGTTCTAGTATGCTAGTTATTCTTCTTATCTTTCTCTGTATCCATTTTTTCCCTCTGAATTCTTCCTCAATTGTGTTCATAATCAGGCACAGTATTGAACATGGGGATCTATACAAAACATAACATGATGGAACCATTATTTTCTGAGAAATTGAAATTATTTTTCCAATAATGCAACTGAAAACTGCATTTATCTTTATAAATTATACTTATCTGTAAACTTATATTCAGGTTGCAATATTGTTATGACAAGATCTCCCCCCCCCCAATACTACTATTAACCCTCGCATATTCCATGCTATAGCCATGACACTGATATATTCTTCATCTGAGGAATTTTCAGTTCTGATAAATTTCCTTCACTTACTCCCTATTCATTTCTTTAGCCTAGTAAGATTGGTTTGAAATTATTAGCTATCCCATCAAATTTTGTCTGATCTGTGAATTTGATACCATTCTCTATATGTCTTTATCCAAGTCATTAATAAAGTTTTAAATCAAAATGACCCTGCAATCCACTGATGCCTTGAGTGTGATTTTAGTTCCTTTTTTTGTCTCAAAAGTCTTGTCTTGTGTCTTTTGCTTTACACTTTTACATTTTTATCTTATAAGGTCTCATACACAAAGCACTAATTGTTCACACAGAATAAAAGATGCACTGATCTCTATCTCATGGGTTCCATGGTGCTATAGCAGACCACTAATTGCCATTTCCATTACAAAGAAATGGCTCAAAACAACCAACATAATATGTTGACATGGCAGGAAAAAGTTACTATTTAAAATTTAGATAGCCTTTATTGTCATTTTTTTTTTACTATGGGCATACTGACACACGTTAAAAATGAAATGCTGTTGCCTGCTCTCAAAAGTGTACATATACATAACACACTTTTAGACATGATATATACATACTGTCAACGCTGTGAAAAACTGAACTGAAGCCATTTTCATTTCATCTTCGTTGCCACATATATAGTTTAGAAAGAGGAAGGGGGGGTGTAGTTCTCAGTTAGCTAAAACAATTCAAATGTATGGGAACCAAGATCAGTGCTGATAACATTTTGGCAGATTGGAGAGTTGGGAGGAGTGCCCCCATTTTCTAACAATTGGTGAATGTGATTTATAACACCTAATTGGGGTGGGAATTGCAACTTGCAACTTTGTGACCAAAAGGGAGGGATATTTAGTCTTGGGTTCACCTTTGTATGTGCCGTTATTTTGTAGCCAAATAAAAATGTTCTTTGAGGAAGAGTTCCCTTGACTTGAAGTTCTTTTAGTTGGTCTCCTCTATCGGAACCATGACACATACATATGTATATACCTAAACCCTTACATATAAATACATATAAATATTAATCACTGTAGCGGAAAGAGGAAGCTTGAGAGTGATGATGCTAGTAACTCCCACAGGGTTACATTAACAGAGGTTAATGACATGCACACTTATCTTTTTGATCTTTTTTGCTGTTGAGGATCATTTGAAACACAATCTATATGGCCTGTCATATCACACAGTTGCACCAATCCCCTTCTCTAAATCAAGGTTAATAGGATTCAGGAGGTGCATTTTTCTCTTCCTCTCTTTAGCCGCAGTTACAAACACAAGTACACAAGCTTTCTTATGCTTTAGAAGCTTCACAAGTCCTTCTCATCTTGCCATCTTTCTGAAACCAAGAAATCAGACTAATTCACTGAAATGAATGCATTATAAATGTGTTATATTGTTACCTCCTTCTTGTTTTCCGTCCTTCCTGCCTGTCTTCCTAGAAAAGCAAATGTAAATGGTATGAATGTTCTAAAACCCAGAGGTTCTTGTTGCCAAATGAATGAATTGTTTAATTACACTGTTCTAGTGAGAAATAATCTCTGCAATTTATGATGAAGGCTTTTCCACTCCTTTGAAGACAATTGCTCTTGAACAAGGACGGAAAACAACTGGTTATTTCTTTTACATGTTATGAGCAAACAGCAGGTAACTCATTTTACATGTCTGTAAACAGTTAAGTAACAGTGTTCAAAATTCAGAAGGTAGAAAGACTTCTGACCTCAATTTACTCCCCTTGGAATAAAACAAAATTCCTAGTACTGTATATTTCCTGCACACCAACACTTCTATTTAAGAGTAAACACCTCCCTCTACTGGCCATTATGTGAACTTGGCATAATGCTGCATGCTTCATTAAGTACTGTCCTACCTTAAAATATTATGAATTATTGTAAACCCAAACTTGAGTATCACACTTCTGAGAAAATACTTAACATATACTTACCACACTAAATATATTCACTTTCTCCATAGATTATGCAATATAAGGGAAACTGTTTTTTTGTTGCTAGAATTTGAGTTATAAATATCTGAATTCCATGCTGTGCATATAATTTCCTAGGATATCTTCATAGCTACCAAATTATTATTGCTGTGCTGTAACTTGTCTGCCCATTTTCCTTTTTAAATAATTAAGCATATCAATATTCAATGGAGCCTTGTCAATCCTTTATCAATCCAAGTAGTCCCAATTTTGGTATGTTGTTAATATATGTTCAATTAGAAATAGAAAAAAAAGACTGGTTTATGAAACATAAGCAATGCTGCTTTGTATAGATTGGCATTGCATGCCAAAACAACTACGCACAAAGACCGTTTTTTTCCTCATGTTATCACTCTGCTAAACAACTAATTCCTACAACACTGTCTAAGCCCTAGGACAGTGGTGGCGAACCTATGGCATGCGTGCCAGAGGCGGCACTCAGAGCCCTCTCTGTGGGCACGTGCGCCCTTGCCCCAGCCCAGCCTGCCCCCGTGGCCCCCTCCTCATCAGCAGCCCCCCCCAGGGGAGAGTTGCCCCCGGACACAGAGCAGTGCAGCCAAGCACATGGCAGGTGGGTAGCAGGGACAAGACTCCGCCCTCACGCCTCATCATGCGCAGATGATGCTGCAGGGCACGGATGGAGGGTGTGTCCACCATGGTGCTGCAGGGCCGCCTGAGTGATCGGTGGGCCGTAGAGGTGGTGGGTGGCCCGGCAGGTGGGGCGGGGGTGGGGGTGGAGCGGGTGGGGTGGAGTGACGGGGGTGGGGGGCAGTTTTGGGGCACTCGATCTCTAAAACGTTCGCCATCAGTGCCATAGGATGTCAAACCACCTATTAGGGCTGTATTACCTATTATCCTTCTTATCTTTTCATTTTTCCTATTACCTATTTCCTTAGCTTCTTATGACTATAACTTTGTTGTCTGTATCTCATGATTTATGTTGATTGCCTTTATTTAGTGTCCTGCTATGATTTATTTTCCTTGCTTATTTAGTATCACTGAGTTTGTATCTTACGATTTATGATGATTGTATTTCATGATTATGATCATGATTTATCACTTTGTTGCTTGCGTGTCCACTGAGAGATTATCCACCGGAGACAAATTCCTTGTCTCTGTCCAATCACACTTGGCCAATAAAGACTTCCATTCTATCGTATTTAAAAATGTGCCCCAAAATGCTGAAGAACAAAAACATCGCTTGTGGCTTAATTTGAATAGCAAGATCTAATTCTGACTTACATTATCTTTAATTCATTTGCAACAAATCTTACTTATTTCATTTACTTGGTGGTTAGAGCATTTGTGTTAATTTTGAACTATTTCATTTTGAAGATTTTTTTTTTTGAAGCCATAACACTGTCACTTAAACACACTCAAGATCATATTTTGAGTGTTGAGTTTACTGCTGGAGGCAACAATGGCTAGTGCTGCTGTTCCCCTATGTGCCCCTATGTGAAAAGGGAACTTCATAGTACAAGAAAACTCTAGTGATGTCTGGAAAGTTGCAGGGGGCACGTGTTGTGGCTCCGTCTTGTGAGCCCCTCTTATCGGAGGAAGAAGGCTCCGAACATGAAGGAGAGGAGATGGCTAGGCCTCCCTCTCCAGGACCCTCCTCTTTGGCAATGCCTCAGGTGTCTTCCGACGGAGAAGAGATTGGCCAGGAGCCAGGTGTGTCGGATAATGAGGAGGAGAAGTTGTGGCTGGTGATAAGCGTGCGCAGCAGAAAAAGAGACGTGCCAGAGATTAAGCTGAGTCACTGGACCACACCCCACAGGCTATAAAAGGGTGGTGGTGGCCATTTGGACCTCTGTGACGGACAAAAGCTGAATCTCTGGCAAAGTAGTGTGCTGTGGTTTTAAACTGTGTGTATTGTTTTTGTTTCTGGGTATTTGGAGTAAAAGGTCTTGGCAGGCAGCTACGGAACTGCTGCCAAGTTTCTTATCGGTGAAGTGGTGTCTGGAGAAGTCTTTAAACCCTCGGCTGGCTGTTTGGGTGTGTGGGTCGGAACAGGGACAGAACAGCACTGTGGCTAAGCCCTCATCAGCTCATGTTTAGTAAAACTGTCTACATGGAACTGCACTTGATAACTTGGAAGCTTTGACTAGTTAAAAATGTGTTGGCCCATCCTTCCTGCTAGCCAGATGGTAATAGATTCAGCAGCATAGCACAAATGCTATAGGTGTCCTGATGGACCACTGCTTAAATATGAGCCAGCAGTGTGCTGCAGCCTTCAAAAAAGCTAACATAACCCCAGGTTGCATTAACAGAGGGATAGAATCAAGATCACATGAAATGTTAATACACCTTTATAATGCTTTTGTAAAACCACGCTTGAGATTATTGTGTCCAGTTTTGGTCATCATGATATAAAAAAAGATGTTTAGACTCTAGAAAAAAAAGCAGCAAAAATGATTAGGGGACTGGAGGCTAAAACATATGAAGAATGGTTGCAGGAATTGGATATGTCTAGTCTAGTGAAAAGAAGGACCAGGGGTGACATGATAACAGTGTTTGAGGGGCTGCCACAAAGAAGAGGGGGTCAACCTATTCTCCAAAGCACCTGAAGGCAGGACAAGAAGCAATGGATAGGAAACTAATCAAGGAGAGAAGCAACCTAGAACTAAGGAGAAATTTCCTGACAGAACAATTAACTAGTGGAATGGCTTGCCTTCAGAAGTTGTGGGTGCTCCATCACTTGAGGCTTTAAAGAAGAGATTGGACAACCAATTGCCTGAAATGATATAGGTCCTCCTGCTTGGGGAAGGGGTTTGACTAGAAGACTTCCAAGGTCCCTACCAACTCTGTTATTCTGCTATATTCTGTTTTCCAGTCTACTTCTAGGCACCATTCAGGTTGTTAGTTACCATGTTTAGAAGTCTACATGGCTTAGCAGTTGCATAGCTTATAGGTCAGTCTTTCTCCAAGAGACTTGGCCCATCTTGAACCATCTCTAAGGGAAGGTCACCACCCTGTGAAGTTAAAAGGGGTTGTGCTCCAACAATACATTTTCTCACTAGTGGTCTCCACTCTAAGGAATACCCTGCACTGTAAGATGAAGAATGGCCCCACCTTCCCAGCGTTGAAGAAGATTTTGAAAATTATACAGTTCTATATGTGTTTCTTCCAAAAATGACACAGTCTCCTCTAATACATATATGCAATATGAACTACCATGCTGAATCTGATAAATTAGAATCCTAGATTGATATACATTTTTAAATTGGGCTATGGTTTTTCATCATTTTTTTTTCTTACTTGAGTTTGTGCCATAATTTACAAGGCATTTCATCTTCTTGAGGTTTGACTTTCCTACTTCCTCATATATGTCTGCGATGAGCAGGGGACAGTGCAAGGCTATTTATTGCTACCATTAGGATTCTGTAATACATTATGGAAAATAACCTTTCCAGTTTCAGTAAACACTTCGACTTTTTATCACAATCCAGTTACTCTTAAATCACAGTTTAGATTAAAATGATTTTTTTTAATGGGACAAGAGCTGTAGAGGTTGGATTGAACTTCTTCTTTTTTCCCTTAGGGGGGAATGAGTAAAAAAGATAAAATGTGGATCAGAGAAAAAGTTTATTTTACACACACACACACACACACACACACACACACACACACACACACACATACCGTATCATGTCTCCTTTTCCAATCTGCTATGTTGGACGCTGGCTTCCATCATCCAATCACACTCAACTCTTTTAAAATCCTCTTTAAGGTAATGTTTGATCATTGTCAATATGCAAGATTAAAACAACTAAAAGGTTGCCATAGGATTCTGCTAACACCAAAAACTATAGTAAAAATAAAACATTATGTAAATTTACTTGGAAGGAAATCCAACTTGTCCAATGAGGATTATTTTGTATTTTTCTGAAGTGCAGTTTAAGAAATCATTACCTTAAATTTATTACTCAGAAGAATTTATAATGAAAATGACTTTAATGTTATATTTGTAAAGCAAGAAGTGTTTGAAATCTTGTGTGAGACAGATCCTATGTAATATAATATATATAGTAGTCTACAGCTTTGGAATTTCCTGGTAGATTCACATCCAAATACTAAAAAGCTCCAATATTAATATATTTTTTCAAGGTCAGTGCTGCTTCCTGCTATGACATACAAAGGAATGGGGAGCATCCAATTATCTTTGTGAATTTTGAAATCAATGAGAGGTAAGACCAGGACCTGGGAAAACCCATCATAAAGGTAAATGTGGACTTCACGAGAATCTTAGATAGTGTTTAGAACTACATTCTGGTTGATTTCTTTAGATACAGAAGAATGTCAGACAAATGAGTAATATTCATTTCAAGCAAAAAAGTAAGAATCGTAGCAGCTTGTTGAGTGGGTTGATCAGCCAACATAGAATTTTTATGGTGTGAATTATTATTAGACAGAGTCCACTAAAGTCCATCTGAAATATATCTTGGTTGAAAAAAATGGATGGCCGCATGCAAAAATAAACCTAGTTTGAAACATTTGAACATAAAATGAGCATATTTTTGTTTGAGTTGCATTCCAAAATGAATAGATCAGGAAAAGCTTAACATAAACTATATAATATAGATATTAGGCAAATTCATCATCGTTTCAGATTTCCTTTATGGCTGCTGTATTTTAATATGGAATTTTGATAGAATAGATTGACTGTACGTGACATTGAAGTTGGCCAGATATCCATCCCTTCATACATTATTCAGCTTTCATCTTATTTAAATTACTTAATGACATTTATTTACTATCTCAGCCTGAAAGACTATAGGTGCTGTTCAACATCCAATTGCAGAATAAAGCCAATAATACAGTTAATGATACTTAATACAATTAATACAAGCTCTATAAAGCCATTCCTAACTCATGGCACCACACCTTTGTCAAAAGTGACACCTTCCGTCCGTTGGCGTCCCGAAGAGACAAAGACAGGAACGCAGGAACGTGGTGAAAGCACGGTGATTTATTTCCCGGCCAAAACAAAGTCAGCACTGGGAGTGGCTTGCTCCCAGTGCTGTATATAGAAGTGCCACACCCCTTCCCCCCGCCCCCAACAGCAAGCCAACATCCGTCTGTATCTCATAAAT
>NW_015389210.1:70060-71247 GCF_001527695.2 Protobothrops mucrosquamatus
ATCTATAAGGGCCCGACATTTCTTTCGTGTCCCGGTCTGTGGGCTGGTCAGGACAACGGGCAACACAAAGGGACTCACTGGTTCGCTTACCATCAGATCATGTCCGATGTCGTCCTCGCTGTCCTCAGGGGCCGCCTGGTACCGTGCTACTGCTGTGGCGTCCTCCTCCACCGGGGTTGGCCGTTGCGACGTTGGGGTCAATTGCTTGGCCGCTCTTGACCTCTCGGGCCCTTTCTTTGGTGTTGGTGTGCCCCGTCCGGTAGCTGGAACCCCTCGTGGAGTAGGCGCCGGGCATTCCGCAGCCCGATGGCCCGGGTGGTTGCAGCGAAAGCAGCGAAAAGAGGCCACCCCAGACGAGACCGAAGGTGTAGATGGGCCGGCTGGTTGGCCGCCCTCCTTTGACCTAACCAAAGGTCTTTGGGTCCGGCCGGTGCCTCCCCCCCCTTTGTGGCACTCTCTCAACCCTGTGTCCAGTTCCACAGCCACCCGACACCAGTCACGAAGTCAGTTGGGCACACCCCGGTACACGCAGGCCTGGCGTAAGTCTTGATCCAGGCCTGCCCGGAAATGGTGTACCAACAACCGCTCCGGCCATAAGGAGCTTAACCGGCCCGCCAACCGTCGGAAGTCCCGAACATAGTCTGCCGCGGACCGGCCCCGCTGCTTGAGTGCCAAGATTTCTGCTTCAGCCCGCTGCAGACGGGCCGTGTCCTCAAAACGGGCATGTAGGGCTTTGAGAAACAACCCTGCGTGGCCCAACTCCTGGGCATGGTCGCTGTATAGGTCAGCGGCCCACGCTGCCGCTTCTCCTTGCAACTCTGCGGTGATTGCCACCACCATTGCCCATTGGGACGGGTACAGGTGAGCGTACCGGTCCAGATGACTTATGACATGGCTCATAAACATAGCCAGCTGGTCAGGGTTGCCATCAAAAGTAATAGGGATAGGCGGTGGACCCCAGGCAACCCCTGGACCCCAGGGGCCTGCTGGCTGGACCACACCCTGTGGGCCCGTAGCAGGGGTAGACAGGGGCTGGGTCCCGGGCCCCGGCCCTTGGGACCCTGGTGTTCTCCTTGACGGCGCCTCCCACGCGCCTCTAACCCCTGACCCACCTGGCCATGCCGCGTGGGATTGCTGAGCCGGGCCCTCGAGTGCTGGAACGGTTGCAGCCGGCGGCAGCCGCAGCC
>NW_015389210.1:72402-76690 GCF_001527695.2 Protobothrops mucrosquamatus
TCCCCCCGCCCCCAACAGCAAGCCAACATCCGTCTGTATCTCATAAATGTCCCCGTAGTCCGGTCCCGCCCCTCTCTGGCAGCCGTCACGCCGGCCCTGTTCTCTCGCCGGCTGCTTGGCTGTTGCAGCAAGCCATCGCCCTCCCAGTTCTCCTTTCTCCAGCCTTGCTCACGCTGCAGATGTCCTTCCTCAGGGCCTGTGCTCTCTTGGTCCTGCCTGTCACACGAGCTGGCCAACGGACCAGGGGTTGATGGCTCGGCAGGTCTTTGCGGGCGGCAGCCGCGGCCGGGCCCTTCCCCGACATTTGCGGTCCTTTTTGGCGCCCCGCGGCCACCATCCGCGATCCTCCGGCTCCCCGGCTGGGCCGCGACCAATACCCGGCCTCCGCCTGCCTCCCCCCTCACCCCCGCGCTGGGTAAGGCCGGCTGAGGCCTCCAGGACCCACTCGCGGTAGGCGGCGGCTCGAGGGAACGAGGGGAGGGGGGTGGGTCGTACCTGTCGGCCGGGTCGGCGCCGGAGGAGAGCTGGTTGGTAGCGTGTGGCGATTGGGCGGCTGCGGCGGCGTTCGGCTGCTGCTTCCCCCCCCCGGAGGAGAGCTGGGTGGCAGCGTGTGGCGGTTGGGCGGCTGCGGCGGCGTTCGGCTGCTGCTTTCCCCCCCCGGCGGATGGCAAGCCCCGCGGAGCTTGACAAAAAGCTTACTAGAAAAGCCAGGCTTCATTAGCCTCGAAAACAGTGGTTCTCAACCTTTTTAATGCCGCGACCCCCAACCGGTCGTAAGTCGAGGACTAAACCGGTCGTAAGTCGAGGACTAAACCAGTCGTAAGTCGAGGACTAAACCGGTTGTAAGTTGAGGACTACCCAACCGGTCATAAGTCGAGGACTTTCCCTGCCCGGGAGCGCCGCACATGCGCGGTTCTGCCCCCTGCGCCGGCTGAGGCGTAGCTGGCAAGCGGCAGAGATGGAGCAGGCCGAACACCAGCTGGCCCAGCTCAAGGGAGGTAAGGCACCCACCGGAAAAGGGAAAAAAATGGCGGACAGCCTTGTTTGGCGACCCCGTGAAATGGTCGATCGACCCCAAATGGGGTCGCGACCCATAGGTTGAGAACCGCTGCTCTAAAAGTCTATGAGAATAAAAGCTGCAGTTGAGACATAAGCCAGAGCTGGACAAAGACTTTTGTTTTTAGCTCTTCTTCCAGCATGAGCTCTGAGTCCAGAAGGATTGACAGATTGTCAACCAGATTTCTCTAGACACAATCAACCAAACTATATTATTATGGTCACAGACCAGCATAAAAGCGTGGGAGACAATTAATAATTTTAAAAGTTAAAAAGTATAAAATACACAAGGTTAAAAAAACATTTTAAAAAGTGTATGCATGCATGTATGCGTGCCTGTACATGTATGTATATGCCTGAACTTGGCGCATTGTATGTTGTACTGGGATTAATGTCTGCAAGCAGCAGGAAGGTAGAAAATTGTCACATGCATTCTATATTGGTGAGATGAGGGTGGTTTGAATGCCTCGAGTAGTGGCACTGGAGGACCACTTACTCTGTTGTTTCTGTATGTGTGGAGTCACAGGGACAGTGCTTCTCCAGACAGGGATTTTTCATGTATCAGCCCTCAAGGACAGCTGACTGGAAGACATATCATCATGCCAGAGCTTTTTCTACAGAAGCATAACCTTGTTGAAAACCAAGGTTGCTTTTGCTAGCTTTCTGAAGGAAGAGTCACTTCATCTTGCTGAAGTTGAGTCTAAGAACGCTTCTTCCCATCTAAGCCCTGTAAAAACCTCCAGATGCTAGGTCAGATATTCTACAACATCTCTGATTCATTTTCCTCTTACAGTAAAAATATACAAATGAATACTGCCCAGATAGTGATGATACTTTAGTCTTAAACAGTGGATAGGGGGTGACCTCTATCAATGGCTCCATGTAGCTGTGAAATAGGATGGCAGTGAGGATGCTAACTGGATCTGCCTAAATCAAAAAGAAATATAGCCATTGTAATGCAGTAACTCCAACTCCCAGGATTTTCAGATACTACAGAAGGATACTATGGCCAACAATTGTGAAAGTGGTTGATAAGTCCCCTAAAAGAAGGATAGTCATGTTCCTACCATCCAAGCCCCTCTAAAGGTCAACAGTAAGAGTAATAAATGTATTGTCTGTCCCATGTCTATTCAATAAGTCTAGGTCAGTAATGGCGAACGTTTTAGAAACCGAGTGCCCAAACTGCAACCCAAAACCCACTTATACATCGTCGGGTGCTGGGTGGGTGTGGCCCATTGGGTGGATGTGGCCCATTGGGTGGGCATGGCTGTGGTGGTAACAGCAGACTGGGTGGGACTAAAAAGTTCAATCAATCAATTCCAACTTTGCAAGATCTTTTTTTTTCCGCGAGAAGTTGAAATTGACTGATTGATTGAACCTTTTTTTTTTTGTACACAGTGGCAGAGGCCCAAAGCGAAAAGGTTTTATAAAACCCAGCTGAAGTCCTAGGACTGGGGCGACAGCGCGCGTGCCCACAGAGAGGGTTCTGAGTGCCGCCTCTGGCACCCGTGCCATAGGTTCGCCACCACTGGTCTAGGTAATCTGCATCCTCCAGAGCATTTTGTGTTTTGTAATTGATTTGCAAATCAATTCTTTTTCAACAACCTTCTCCAAAAGTGCATTACTGTAGACAGGACAGCAGTTGTCCATTATCATTGGAACAAGGACTGACCTATTGAGAAGTGGATATACCGGTACTTCTTTCAAAGCAGCTGGTGCCTCCCTTTTCTCAAAAACATATTGCTGATTCCAGTCCTCTTTCTTGGCCAGTCACATAGAACAGGAGACTAATGGCCATGCACTCTTCTTGGAATCAATAAGCTCAAAAACCTTCCAAGTACCATGGCAAGATGCCACCTCAGTTTGAGATTTTATCACGGAATTGTTTCTGTGACCTTCTAGAATGATTGCAGATTTGGCTTGTGCTTCTATGCTCATGACTCTGGCACAAGAAAATGCCAGTGTTTTGTTGCTGAAGGAGTATTGACTATAACTTGTGCTCTATATGTTCTGTATAAGCTCTCTGAGCTACTGTAGTCTGGGAGCTTTCAAGAGCCACAGCTCCAGGGGAAAAATGCAATAAATGTGGAACAGCTATTGACACTGACTTTCTATGTGACTTTATTTTATGGATTTGGCAAAGAAAAAGACATACTGATGTTAAAAGGGCACTCTTGATAGCATTATGGTTTGCAAGAGCATATAATATTATTGCAAGGATAAAAGGCCGTAAGCTATTTTAGAGAAGTGAACTGCTGAGTAAGTAATTTAGGCTGTGTAAGCATATTACTATACATTGTATATAGTGTGTGAAATCTCTCTCTCTCTCTCTCTCTCTCTCTCTCTCTCTCTCTCTCTCTCTCTCTCTCTCTCTCTCTCTCTCACACACACACACACACACACACACACACACACACACACAGACAGAGAAACATAAATGAAGTTCATGCACAAAGGAGTAGAGGAAAAAATGTGATGCCACATTCCTGCTTTCTTCATGGAAAGAACAATTTTACAAAAACAGTCAAATCTCACAATGGCTTTGAGGCTTCCAAGATATCACGAGGCTTCAGGAAAGACATCTGGATGGTAACAGATGGAAGGACATGAGACTAAACCTTTAGGTTCTTGTTAAGTTTGGACCACAATCATCAATACAGAAATCTCCCAGGGGAACCCTAAGGAAAAGTAGGAACAACAATTCATCTGCTGAAGGTAATATATTAATTTAGCTTGCTGGTGCGTTGATTTTAAGCTGCTAATTATTATTCATTTGAACATCTTGCTCAGAGGCATATACTCTTTTGTTCTGTAGAAGGGTAAATTCCATCAATGACAATCTTTTAAAATGGTAGACAAGGATAAGTGGAGAAAACTCAGTGTGAGTTGGAGTGACAATTCTTTCTCTGGTGATGTAGGAGAAGAAATGGCAGAGCCTGGGAGTGACTAGAATTCCTATGTAGCCACCAGTGAACTAAATCTAGCCCTCTGTTGACCCTTATCTAACACCAAGCAGGTGCTAATCATTGGTTGAGAAGATTCCTGCGCATAGGCTTTTTAGCAATAAATCAGTTTAATTGGACCTTCATGTGTGGACCTGGTATTTTGCAACTGACAGACAATTTCCCCCAGATAACACTGTTAGTGCTGCCTAGTGGTCTGGCACTTATTTCATTATGAGATGAGCAAAAGATATGCATTCTTTCATTCACTGTTTTTAATGGTTCTATTA
>NW_015389210.1:76931-90348 GCF_001527695.2 Protobothrops mucrosquamatus
AGAAGATTCCTGCGCATAGGCTTTTTAGCAATAAATCAGTTTAATTGGACCTTCATGTGTGGACCTGGTATTTTGCAACTGACAGACAATTTCCCCCAGATAACACTGTTAGTGCTGCCTAGTGGTCTGGCACTTATTTCATTATGAGATGAGCAAAAGATATGCATTCTTTCATTCACTGTTTTTAATGGTTCTATTAAATCCCAAGGTAAGACATCCTGAGGATCTTTCCCTATTTCAGGCATCGTTAGGGGGAAATCCATCCCCAAAGAAATGTTGGGTAAAGTCTCTTTTCCTGGGGAAAAAATCCACCCTATTTCCCTGCTTGACAATTGTTGAGGATTTTTTGAAATGATATTCCTGGTTATTTCACATTTCTAGTCCTTATGTGTGATCAACAGAGAGATACTATATTAAATCATATACACATCACTAGAATGTGTATACACATCACTAGAAGCTAAAAAATTACTTTGGCCATGTCATATGTGCAAATTCATTGGAGAAGGCAAGGATGCTAGGAATGTTTAGTGGACCAAGAAGAAGAGGCAAGCAAAGAACATGCTGGCTTGGTAACATCAGATCTGATGCAAAGTTGAACATACAACAACTGAAAGAAGCTGTGCTTGACAAGGTAGCATGGAGAGCACTTGCCTATAAAGTCTTCATGACTAAATGATTAATAACAAACGAACAAGCAGACAAATTTATGCAATTTATATGCCTGCTGTTTTCTTAACTCTAATGAGTATTAGTATTCTCTTTACTGTTTCAAATGCTAAAAGATTTCGTTTTATTTGAAAGGTGCTGGGGTTATGTTAAAATCACAGTTTTAGGTTTTAATTTTGTTTCAGTTGCTCCTACCTTGAAATGGTTCAGAATAGCAACTGGTATTTCAATATTCTTGTCTGTACTCTTCTGTCTTTTATGGAAATGAAAATCATAGTAATAGATGATCCTTATATAGCCCTCATCCTTGTTTTCTCCTTCCCCTAACCTCCACATCTTCCTCTCTCTCAGCCTCTCCCCCCAGAAGGAAATATTTTGGGTAATATTAAAAAAGGCAGAATATTTCCCCAAAGAATCTTAAAGGCAGAAAAGCAGGCCCAGTTTTTCTTAATAGCCCCAAACAGAAACTAAGCAGGCCAGCTCTGTAGAAATACAGATTTGATATCCCATTCAGAAAGACTGAGGCCCCACTCATGAGCAAATACTACCAGGCAGAAGACCATACAAGACAAAATATTTTGAAATCCCTTGCAGCAAAACTGATAGCTAACAATAGCAGAGTGATAGAATTAGAACAGCTACCCTTCACCCCAAAATCCAACACAGGACATAGCCATCAGCCATAGCCCCAGGGAAGAAGGACATGACCTTTAGGACATAATAGGATTAACCCACCACCATCAGAATACCAAAAAGGGCACACTGAACCTCAGGTCAAAGTTCATGCCACAGGAACAAATTGGAACAACTCCAAACACAAAAGCCCAAGAAGGTATAAAAACCCACCACTCCCAGCTCCATGTAGTCAGCCACCCCAGAAACACATGCTGTGTCATTGAAGTTTCTGGCAACTCAATAAAGAACCTTCTTTCCAAACAGCCTCCATTTTGTTTATTCTCGGCTTGGACTGGACCCTGAAGATTTTTCTTTCAACACACCCACACACATCTTTAAACTTTCCAGAGAACCCCACTGGCTTTCCACTGTCACAGGTCTGAGGTATTAGAAGCTTCAGTTCTCAGCCATCAAGATTCCAGTAAATGGAATATCTTCCCGCAGAGCCTGTCAGAGGCTTTTTAAAATTGGTTGGCATATTCCTTTTTTAAAATAATATTTCAATTTGTATTGTAGAAGCATGCTGCTGCCATACTGTTGGCTTTCTCTTTTTAAAGCTTAAAAGCTTGCAGTAGCATCAAGAGCACAGAATGGCCAGGACTAAATTAAGTCTATGACTCTTGCCCCTATATATCCAATATATTGCATTATAGAACGGAGGGATTTCTTTTTTCACCCAAGCCTGCATAATTTCAGCTCAAGCAGACTAGGAGGCAAGCTTTTTCATTTTTGTTTTCTGCTGGGCTTTAATGATAAGCAATTGGGAAGTTGGAAACAGTAAAAGGAAAAGCTAGACAGGTTGAAACACCTGCTGTTTCTGCTGATAGCTCGTTAAAGGAGAGATTGGTACAGTATATTTGTAGTGAAGCTTGAATAACATACCAAAGAGGTGTTCTTTTCAGAAGCTGAAAGAAGGGCACTTCTAAAATAATAGAAATTGTCTCAAAAGTCATTGCCTTATATAGTGCTCTTGACACAAAATAGATACAGTTTTTTTTTTCCAGGATGTAAATGCTTGTTCACTGGAGACACAGACAGACCTAAAATCTTTCACCTGGATTCCCAAGGCAGTAAAATGAATCATATTGTTCCAGATGGAACCAACTATTCTTGCATAACCATAGGCCATCTTGTTTCCAGAGGGTTGCCCCATGTATGACTTTCTACAATATTTGTTTTCCAAATTAATTTCATTAAAGATTATAACTACAATAGTTGAATTTCCATAATCTTTCATGTGACACTGTGTGGAGTGATTATAGTACAAAATTAAAGTGCCGTCTCACAGAATCATAGAATTGCAGAGCTGGAAGGGCTTATAGTCAAACCATGTGGGCTTAAACCTTTTGTAAGAGGTCAGTGTTTACCCTCTTCTGTAAAAGGTTTAGACCAGTGGTTCGCACCACTTTGGCAAAACCGGTAGCTAATTTTTTGTTGACCGGGCCCAGAATGGACTTCCAGAAGCGGCATCCACACAGAGAACTGGTTGTTCGCATATTTGAGTCCAGTGGTGGGATTCAGCTGGTTTTCACCACTTCGGCAGAACCAGTAGTTAATTTTTTGTTGCCCAGGCCCAGAATGGACTTCCGGAAGCAGCATCCACATAGAGAACCAGTTGTTCCACATATTTGAATCCCACCACTGTTTGAATCCCATCACTGGTTTAGACTGTTCCACAATTGCTGTAATGGTATGTGGGAATTGAAAGACAGAAGGGAGAGCCATAGATGGGGCAACTGACATATAAAAGATGTCTAGCTCATGGAAGGAGGGATGGTGTGAGAAACGTTTCAGAAAGGACATACTGTACTTTTCCAGAGAGTAAAACAAAAGGAGACCAGAAAACATTTCAGTCTTGTAAGATTGATATTAGCCCTGCAACATAGACCAGACAAGAAGCACAATTAGGGGTACTAATTCTATCTTTATTGTAAGGTTTACAGAATAAAAGAGTTGGAAGGGACCTTGGAGGTCTTCTATGGTAGTTCAAACTCCTGCTCAAGCAGGAGATCCCATAGTATTTTAGGCAAATGGCTGTCCAATCTCTTTTTAAAAGCCTCCAGTGACGGAGCACCCACAACTTCTGAAGGCAAGCTGTCCCACTGGTTAATTGTTCAGGAATTTTCTCCTTAGTTCTAGATGAATTCTCTCCTTGATTAGTTTCCTTCTGTTGCTTCTTATATTGCATTACATTAACGGAAACTTGCAAGACTGATTCCAAGGCCATTCTCACCTACCATTACAATAGTATAGTTCAGAGGTCCCCAAGCCCCGGTCCATGAATTGGTACCGGGCTGCAGCATGCCAGCAACCAGTCTGCACAAACAAGGAAAGCCCCATCTGCGGAATGCAGGCAGCACACAAAACCACGCACTCTCCAGTCCATGGAAAAAATCTTTCTCCACGGACCGGTCCCTGTGCCCAAAAGGCTGAGGACCTCTGGTATAGTTCATACCATCAGTAATTTACACACACAACACACACACAAACATGCATACACATACTTTTATATGGCCATGCAAAATAATTCTTGACTTTTAGTTTCCCTTTGTGTAGCTGAACATGGCCATCACATCTCCCCTAGCTTTTCTTTCCTTAAAATTAAACATTTAAAATTTCTTTAGCCTGTCTTCTGTGGGATCCTTGTATCAATGTCCTTGTCCTGTTTGGAACCTTCTTCTGCCTGTAAATGTTCTTTTAGAAAAGGGTGCCAGCTCCTCAGGACATGTCCCATTGCTTCTATCATGTAAACCTGAGATGGAATAATAGGTATTAGAAATAATCTACCATATTGTATTTTGCCCTGGTTTTCTTCACTTTCTCAGCCAACCGTGACTTTCAGCTTCCCAAGGAACAGAAGAGTAGATTAAAACAAGTAAATAAAAATTCTCACATGAATTGCACAATCAAGAGTTTGACTCCAGTCATTTTGCTTATTGATTTTTATCTTCCATAACCACCACAGCAGAGGTGCCAGAAATCAATAGATTTTTTTAAAAAAAAAAACCCATTCCTTTGTTTCTACTACCTTCTCTAGTTCCCTGGAGCATTGCCTTCCATTTGTTGATATTTGTTGATATTGTAATGGTACTTGTTTGGGAAAATCTATATTGACCCTATAACTATTTTCAGCAAAGAGAACCATCTTTAATTCTGGCATGTATAGTTTATATGAGCTGAGTCAATTCAAATTAAATTAGTGTGATATGAAAACAGCAACTTTAATGTCACACCACTATGATTATAAAGAGTGAAAAGATCCTAGCTCATATCAATTTAGTTTGAAACTGACTGTCTATCCACAACTAAACTAATCCAATACCCAATGAATAATTTCATACAGTATAGGAACAAAAATATAGTTTTCAAGCTGTTGTATAGATCAAGACCCTTCTGATAAATCCCACCCTTTCATTTCAAGTTCATTTTCAATTATATAATATATAATTGAATGGGGTTTTTAATGAAGATTCAATGAACATGTAAAGGTTAATTTATATATATAAAAGTTCTGTGAACTAACAAAATGGCTGCCTCACCTCGTCTTGCCTTGCCTCACCCTGCAGGATGAGTCTCCTGCCTACTGTCCCACTTGCCAGAGACCCCCTGGATCTCCCCCAACCCTGCCCGGCCCCCATAGGTGTCCCTCCCCACAAGCAAACATAGAGGTGACCACGCCCACCTTGGCCACATCCATCCAGTCTGTCATGACCACCACAGCCACTCCCACCCAGTGGGCCATGCCCACCTGGCACCCAGCAATAAATAAGTGGATTTTGGGTTGCAGTTTGGGCACTCAGTCTCTAAAAGGTTCGCCATCAGTGTTCTAGGATGTAAAAAGTATAGACACTATCAAGAATCAGAAAGAAGACTAAACAGCACTGAAATAGAAACATTACCAAAACATCTCTCTATAAGCTTTATGCTGCAAAGTAGAGAATTCCTTCAGCCTTAATTGTCAGTATATTTAATTATACTCCAATGTTCTTAGATTTCTGTTTCAATCAGCAAAATCTTTTTTAGATCTGCAAATCACTAATTACCATCTGTAGACCACAGTGACATTTTCAGCAATGAGCTCTGACTTGTGCTGACAAATGTGTTGGAACACCACATTTTCTTCTCCTATGACATTTCCTAGTGACAATGGCAAATTCAAAATCCATGCCAGCATGGAGAGATTTTGCATGTGAGCGTAAGTAGTATAAGAACCAAAACTTCAGTTCTGCTCCGTTAGTGTTGGGTTGCTCTTCCCCTTCCAGGAAACAGGAACATGTAGCAAACAAGTAGACTCTTGTGTTTAGCTGCATTGTTAGCTTTGAGTATATGAGAAAGTATGTCTTATGTCCATTTACCCAATATTCTGTCTCATATTGTGTCTCGCTATTTGCACCCAGCTAGCTCACAAATAGGAGATCAAAGTGATCTTCTACAGTTGTTGTGGTGCACCTAGTATGAAGAGATAGAGTTGATGCCTGGATGCAGAAGCCTATCATCTAAGTCTCATAGCCATTGATAGACCTATCCTCCAGAAATATGCCCGCTTAAAGTTATCTAAATTCCATTGACAATAACAATGCCATATCTATAGCAGGATATTCCAGAGGTGATTGCATGCTGCAAGAAGAAATATTTCTTCTTACCAGTTTTAAATCTTCTGCTAGTTAGTTTCATTGGATAGCCTCTAGTTCAACGATTAAATTAGGTGGAGAAAAACTTTGCTTTTGCCTTTCTTTACCTGTATAAGTTCATAAACCTCAGTCATATTTCCTCATAAGCTTTTTTCATCCAATCGACCCAACCATTGCATACTGTCTTAATTATAGAAGGTGTTCAAACCCCGGATCCTATTTTTCACTCAATGGGTATTTAGCTTTATGAATGTTCTTTTCTTTTCCAGTTTATTTTATCCTAGCTTGAGCAAACTTTAAGAAACTGTTTTAATCAGTTAATTAATCACCTTGTCCAACTCTAACATGTCTCTGAGGTGACCAGGATTATACACTATATTTTATATGTGCTTCACCATGGATTTGAATAGAAATATTCAATTTATTTATTTATTTATTTTTTTACTTACTTACTTACTTACTTACTTACTTACTTACTTACTTACTTACTTACTTACTTACTTAAGACTAAAGCCAAAATCTGATGCCTAACCAACAATTTCCAAACCATCAAACCCTACAGCTCATAGGCTCCAATCTAAACTAGATGCAATGAACTAAAATCTCTTTTTTAGTTGGCCACTGGCATTTCAGTTTCCATAATATTTGTAAATGAAAATGGAATCTGAGCTCTGATGTGCATTGCTTTATACTTAGTGACACTGAATTAAATTTACCATTTATTAGCACAGTCATCAAGTTTGAAGAGATCCTTTTGCAGGTCTTCATGTATGTCTTTACCACCTTATGAACATTTCTGTCATCTGCAAAATCTGCCAATTTACCAGATCTGCCTAGCTCTAAATTAATTGTGACCAAATTGAGTAACCCCAGACCCAAAACAGATCCATTTCTTACAACTCTCCATTTTGAAAATCCCCCCATTTATTTGAATCATTTTTTCTTCTATTTTTCAACCAGACATCAATCCACTGGCGTCCTCCCTAAAATCCTGCAGATCTCAGCTTGCTCAAGAGGATTTGATGAAAACAAAATGTCAAAAGCTTTTAGACAGCCCAAACATACTTTTCACC
The DNA here is from genome assembly GCF_001527695.2 of Protobothrops mucrosquamatus. Classification (NCBI taxonomy): domain Eukaryota; kingdom Metazoa; phylum Chordata; class Lepidosauria; order Squamata; family Viperidae; genus Protobothrops; species Protobothrops mucrosquamatus. The sequence continues at coordinate 83,980 of NW_015389210.1, forward strand.
TCCATCCAAAGATTAAAAAAAAATGTTTAACAAACTTAGTGAGACACTTATAGAAGCCATGCTAACTTCTTCTCAGCATCATTTATCTTTGATTCTTTTGTCCAGTTTGCTTAGAACAGATTTGAGCTGACCAATCTATAGCTTGCAGGATCTCCAAAGATCTCATTTTATAAATTAGAATTTCATTTAGCTACTTTCCAGCATCCCCATCCCACCCTCAGCAATCAGAGTGATTCCAACCATTTTGGAATCCAAGAAGACCATCAGGACAAAAAAAATATGCCATCATTGTAGGTTGTAGCTGTCTATTTTGGGAGAATATCTTATCAGCACATTAGAATTTGTTCTCATTATTATTGGTGGTTTGTTTAAAGTGGCCTGTGAACCTGATTAATAAATACATCAGTATTACAAGTAATATGTAAGTTGCCAGGAGGTCAGCAATTTCCTTTCTAAGTTCTTAAAGGAATGCTTTCTAGTAGGAAACATGGATATGTCAAATAATCAAATAAATAAATAGATACATTTTAAAAAACAGAGAAACAATCATTCACTTACCGGTGACATGGTTAGTATGCCTACTATCTAGAATGTGAACATGCATTGACTTAAAAACCCTAATTTAGGAAATCAGAGATGCAGAAGAGAGAAAAAGTACTTTTTTCCCCCTCTTTCCCATAAGGCAAAGAAGGTGGGTTAGAAAAATAGCAGTGAATGATTGGCTTAGAATCAAAATGAGATTGTTGATGAAAATGAAGAGAATGGGTGTGAAATTGGTGGATTTATATGGGAGAAAAAGAAGCAGCAGAGCAAAATCAAGCTATAATTACCAGTTCCACAGAACATGGAATAAACAAGGACTTTATGTTATTCATAAAATAGTGGAAGATCTAGACTACTTTCTAGAAAATTAATTTGAGACTCAAGTGTACACAAAGTCAGATGTCCCAAACCTTTGTGGACACACTCTTAATGCTACTCTAAAAAACAAAACAAAAACCCTGCAAAATAATTTGGATACATGCCAAGAAATGTGGTTGTGTATTGCTAATACCTCTATATTTGTTTGAATGATTTAAGAAAGAGGATATTGATACTGTAGATGCTGCATATTTTAACCATTAAATGATTGAAAGCTCTTGGCAAGACTATAAAACACTGGAATATTAATATCTTTAATGCTATCAAGTGAAGGTTCCTTCAGGATGAATGAAGGGGAGTCTATTCAAATTATTTTTTATTTTTTATTTTTCCTAAATGCAGAAATAAACATGTGTGGGACTTACAGACTCCCACCCATTCATAGACTCAGAGTTGGAATGAGACACTTAATGAATGAAATCCAAATGTCCAATCAATGCAATAATCCAGTTATAGCATCCAAAAAAGATGATTATCTAGACTTTAATTCCATACACCCAATGAACAGAATCTGCTGGAGTGGAGAGGATGCTGGGCTCTGATGTCCCACATGACAAGAATCTTCCTCTCCTCTAACAGGCTGCCACATTTAGATCTATCAGTGTATCCTTTAGTGATAGAAAACCAAGTGTGGTCCAAAAGTGCTCACGTTGTGTTAAAGTCGCCGGGGGGTGGGGTGGGGTGGGGAGGGGAGGTACATAAAATAGGAAAAGGACCAAAGGGCCAATGCAAATTTTTCCTTCCACATGATCACAGTTAAACATTTGTCTTTTTTTTAAAGGTTAAATATGGCCAACTCCTTCAATCATTTTTCATATCACTTAGTTTCTGTTCTTATTTTCATCCTTATTACTTTCTCTGTACAGATAATCCTAGGCTTACAACCATTCATTTAGTGACTGTTCAAAGTTACAGTGACACTAAAAAAAGTGACCTATGACTGTTTTTCATATTTAGGACCGTTGTGCCATCCCCATGGTGACATGATCAAAATTTGGATGCTTGGCAACTTACATGTATTTATTGTGGTTGCAGAGTCCCGGGCAGTGGTGGGATTCAAATACCTGAACAACTAGATCTCTTATTGGATGCAGGCCTGGGCCTCCAAGGCCTAGAATGAACTTCCGGAAGTGGCATCCATGCACTTCTGGCAGGCTCTTCTAGGCCTGGGAGGCCTCCTCCAGGCCTAGAATGGACTTCCGGAAACATTCAGCCGGTTCTCCGAACTCAGCAAAATTTAACTACTGGTTCTACTGAACCGATGCAAACCAGCTGAATCCCACCACTGGTCCTGGGATCATGTGACCAACTTTTGTGAACTTCTGACAAGCAAAGTCAATGAGGAAGTCAGATTCACTTAACAACTGTAATACCTGCAGTGGTCACTTAACAAACATGGCAAGAAAGGTCATAAAATGAGGCAAAACTCACTTAACAACTGTCTTACTTAGCAGTGGAAGTTTTGGGCTCAGTTGTAATCATAAGTCAAGGACTACTTGTATTGCTTCCAATTTCTATAAATCATTCCATAAATGGACACATTCTTCAGATTTTTTTTTCCCATGGCATGGCGAGAAGGAAGTCACTAAAGTGATGAGATAAAGAGATGGAAACCAATGTTAGTGGTAACATCTGACGGGTAGTATCCCCCCTCCCCCATCAAAACACTTTGATAAGAGAATCACTGTGGCCATGGACATCTGTGTTTGTGGATGAGATCAGAAGCCTCACCTTTTTGTTCGATTTTGTGATGTCAGTACATCCACAAAAGGGACAGAACTTCCTTTTTGTATACTGGATGATATTGATTCTGGGGTATTTTAAAAAGAAACTACAGACTTAATCCTAACACATACAAAATGGTTACTCCAGGTATTTGATTTGTGTGTCGAAAGATATTTAAAAAGCAGCAAATAAAACGAACCCAGTGATTTTAAAAAATAAAACAAAAATGAGAATGAAGCAGACATAAAAGAAAAGAAAAAAACAAATGCACTTTTAGTAAAGCTATGTTTTGTCAAAAAAAAAAACCCAACAACCCAACAGACAGATGAAAGAAGGAATATTTGTCTTGTATATCATCTGATTATTTTGTTGACTAAGTATATTATTTTAAATCATGATGTTTGCTATCCTCATGGTAACTTGTAATATTTAAATATTCCTACTCAATTACATGCTCTATATTAAATATTTTCCCCTAATATTTAATAGAATGGAGTCCTGCAATCATGTTCAATAGGAGAGCAAGACTTCTGACCTTTTTTAATCACAGAAAAACATTGCACATTTATTAAAATAGCTCACAGAACCATTTCTTTATTAACACTGAACAGTCTTAGTGCATATTTTTCATGCTCAAATTATTGAACTGCATGTCTTTGATAAAATACAGGAATGGAAAAAAGGAACATGAAGTGATAAAACAATAGAAACACCAATAATAATGATGGTGCACATAAACTGAAGTATATGAGATGATATAGAAGGTATTATGGCATTTTATATGAATAAGGCTTTGCAGACAGTAACTATATACTGCTGGCTGAGGAGTTCTGGGAGTTGAAGTCCACAAGTCATAAAAGGGCCAAGTTTGAAGACCCCTGATATACAGTATCTCTTGAGATGTGTTTCAATTGATTACCATCTTGAAAATCCTACTGAAAAGCAAGATATAGTCTAATTAGATGGAAATGTATCAAAATATCACAACCAGAAGAGCTTATTTTTAATGTTCTGATCAATGACCACATCTCTCTTCATTCTTTCTCCTAATCAACTTTTTTTTAAGTCCCCAAATAAGCCACTTAGCAAGTGCAGCAATAATTATCCTTGTTTTCTTCAGAAATATTATTTATTCTTACTACTTTTGCAGGCTTTGAATTTTCTATCTACCTGAAGATGCCTCTTTAGTGAGCAGATGGCGTTGTCTCTGCAGATGCAGTATCTCTAAATGGTAAAAAACAAAAAAATAGGGAAGTAATTATCATTACCCTTTCTTGTAAAAGATCATCAAATTTGTTCTACCAAGTATTGGCTTTTTAACTATTGAACTTCACTTAAATAGCATAACCAGAAAAAAAGCCCAACAACAAACTTGTTCCTTGTGATACACGTAAATACCCACATGTAATTATTGTGTAATGCTATGTAATAAGTAATATAATTATTAGAAATTATATTACTTATTAATGTAAGTCATTAAGCTTATTAAATCGGGAACAAATAGCAACATAATGTGTCCTTATCTCATTTTTAAAGCTTCAAGGACTTACGTGTAACAAACTCCTATCCTGGATTCCTTAAAATAAGAAGATTGAATTTTCTTGTCAGTTACATAAGATTATCCTCTTTGCTGTACTCCAAGATCAGTAAAGCCAAAACTCTTCATAATATAACACATTCCATACTTATAATTCATCGTCACATTGAGATATATAGCTTTCCAAAATTGCATTAAGTACACATTAATTTAGAACCAAAATAAAGTTATGTCAGACCAAGACCAATATATGTTAAAGCATCTTCAAATTTCTTACATAGGAAGTCTAATATCTATCCCTTTTTTAAACCTTCTTTGAGAGATCTCCAAAGTGTGTGGCAAGATTCTCAATCATGCAGGTAAAATTGGCATTTTGGGGAAGAAGATGTGAGACTGGTGCAAGAATACCCCTTAAAAATTTTAGGAATTGGCACATTCTAACAACTTACTGCCTACTCAGATCCCTCCAAACTACTTGTTTTAGATTGAAGAAGTTGCTTGGATAGGCAATGAAGCATCTCAAGCCAAAGCACCATCCACCCAGTTGTATAGTTGTATTTGCTTTAACAGAGAGATGGATGGAAGCTTCAGAAAAGAGTTTCTCTAAATCTTAAAAGCTGTTTAAAAAAAAACCTGTGCAATTCAGAAAGGAATAGCTCTTAAGATTCTTTGCTCTGTAAATAACACCAGAATTTATCAGAGTGTGGTGATTTTATATAAATGGGAATGTGAATAATATTCATAATATTGATTACAACTGTATTTCATTGTCAGGAGCCAAGCATATTGGGAGAACAAAACATAGAAAAATAGACAAAAGAAAAGAATTTGCTTGTATATGTAATTATATAAGTGTTCACACACACACACACACACTCCCCCCCTCTCTCTCTCTCACAGAGAAAGAGAGACAGAAAGAAAAGTATTGTATAAGTCACATATGCCAAGCCTTGTACTTTTAAAGTATGTGCATTAAAATTTCTTTGCTGGCTGGGTATCCTGGAGGATAGTCCAATATATATGGAGGGTGCCAGACTGAAAATAGCTGGTATATATGTGATAAAGCTCTTTGAGATTACCTTCATTTAACAACTACAATGAGACTCAGAGCCATTCCCCACTTGTACATAATCTTGGCAGAAATGTGTCATGGGAATATCTTTTTCTGCCATGTTCTCATAGCATTGCCTTCATCTCATTTCCCAGCTCATGAGTAAGACAGGTTTAAACTGTGCTTAGCTGTATCATTTTCAAGACAGTATTTCCTTGAACACTGTTCAAGGGCATCCTTAAAATGTATACAATATTAGGCTTTTTTATCTTGAAGGGAAGTCAAGTAACTACAGTGATTTGAAAGAGAAGCATGAGTGTTAGTACAGGGATCGGCAACAGGGAAGCAAATGCCTCCCAGTTTGACGGATGGATGGGATACTCAACTCAGCGGTGGGGAAAGGACCCTAGACCTTGTATACTGACATAGCCAACTTCCATTTATTTGATGCAGGCCAGTGCTGATCCTTGACCCATTTACATTTTATATTCTCCCTTCAGCACTTCAGATCATGCCAAGCAGTTTTTAAAATTTATTTTCCAAATGCATTCTAGTATTAGAAAATTCTAAGTTATACAAAAAGCAGTTGTGTTAAAATATGGAAGGAGATAAAGTCAGATTTAAACAGATGGCGAAAACTAGATTTGTCACTGATGGGAAGAATTTCAGTAATTAATATGAATGTACTACCTAGAATGTTATTTATATTCCAGACTATACTCATATTGATTAAATATTCTTCTTTTAAACAGTGGCAGAAAGATATATCTAAATTCATTTGGCAAAATAAAGAAAACAAGAATTAAATATAAGTTTCTACAGGATTCTAAAGAGAGAGGAGATCTGGGTTTGCCAGATCTTAGATTACGCTTGTTGTTTGATATATATATATATATATATATATATATATATATATATATATATATATATATATATATATATATATATATATATATATATATATATATATATATATATATATATATATATATATATATATATATATATATATATATATATATATATATATATATATATAATTTAAAACTCTAAAAATTTTAAAAGCTGGAGGTTGACTCCTGGGTAAATTCATATCTAAAGAATCACAACCGTGAGACCACCAGGAGATAAAAAA
>NW_015389211.1:0-17272 GCF_001527695.2 Protobothrops mucrosquamatus
CTCAGGATTGTTATAAACTTTTTACTTTGGCCACACTAAACTCAGCTTTCAGAACACCCTTCTCTGTAGGAAAAGGAACAGTGCACCCAAGAATATGAAATCAGTATTTGAATACATACACACTGGTTAGCCAAAGGGAACATTAGAGAGTAAGTAGACTGCACTTAATCAAAATTCAAGCCGCACCCCTTCTCTACAGGGCTTACACTTTCCTTCACTGAGAAAAATCTCTCCTGAAACACAGCTAATCCTCCTCCTCTGATTTTCCTCCATCAATTACCAATTGCTGTCGGTCACTCCAGGGACAACCATTTTCAAATAATAAAAAGAGGGAGTCACAAACCCTTCTGCTTCAAGAGGGGTTGCATGATAATAAATTACCTTGTTTCTTACTCTTCCCATATCAGCTTCAGCAGTTTTGTCCTCAAGACTGTGGAGCAACAGCACAGCTTTCTGTTCACTAGATGCCACCTCTTCTTCCAGCTCTTTCACCTGGGGACAGTGAATTAGCCACTTATTTATATATTGGATTTTTATCCCACCTTTATTAGTTTATAAGTTACTCAAGGCAGTGAACATACAAGATACTCTTCCCCCCCCCTCTTATTTTCCCCACAACAAAAAACCCTGAGATGGGGTGGGCTGAGAAAGACTGATCCAAAATCACCCAGCTGGCTTTCACAGCTAAAACAGGACTAGAACTCACAGTCTCCTGGTTTTTAGGCCAGCACCTTAACCACTACACTAAATCGGCTCATATTTATTGGGTTTCAAGGCTGCCAACTCCAAAGACTCTAGAGGGCTTATGGTTTTTAAAAGCCTATATAAGGCCAGATACAATGCTATTTAAGTTTTATACTGTACTGTACAATGCTATTTAAATTTTATACTGTACTAGCATGTGAAATCTTTTACGTGCATTATTATACATTTTATTTCTCACATGTCTGCCACCAGATTCTAAAACAAAGATGGATAAAACAATAAAACCAAAGAAACAATAAAACAACCATAAGTTGGATCGGCAATGTAAGTGGCATACTGTGTGCTCCACTTCAAATAATACAGGACCCAGTGAAAACTGAAGGCACGGCAATGATCAAAACCAATCACATGAAATCAAATTATATAAATATGAACGGTCCATATTAGTTTTGAATAACTTCCCCCTTCTGTAACGCTAAAACATACCGTTTCGTGATAGTTTTTGAGAAAATTTTGGGAAGCTTTGGAAAGTCAAGAGGCTGTGCACTCTTAATTTAAAAGAGTCAGTATTATAATATAGATGATGTAGGAGCTGAGGCTCAAATTGGCTTCCCTAAAGCCATCTAGTTAACTCATAGCTAAAGGCAAAATCTCAACCACAGATTTCTTGATTCAGGTTCAATCTCTTACCCACTAACCAAATTCAACCCATGATTTTTTCATATAACCTCATTCATATTAACTAGTAAGCAGAACAGCCTCACCACATGGTGTCAAGTACTTTTATCCTCCTAGGCAACTAGAATTTTTCATAGCCCCTACTCACATCTCATCAGAAAATCTAGGTGTTCAGCATTCTCTCCCCCCTCCTCCTCCCAATCTTTCCTGACAAACCTAGAAATCCTAGTTTACAGTGCTCAGACTCCATTTGGGATATTCTAGAGCAGGGCTTTTCAACCTTTTCACCCATTGTACCACTTTTAGGATATGGCAATATCCGAGTACCACCCGTCACCTAGCAATGTGTCAAAAACCTGATGACCCCCCCCCCAAAAAAGGAAAAAAGTGATGAAGTACAGGTAGTCCTCGACTTACAACAGTTCGCTTAGTGACTGTTCGAAGTTACAATGGCACCAAAAAAAGTGTCCCCCAAGCACAGCTGAGCAAGACACCTGCCTGCCCGCCTGGCGGCGCTCTTCCTCCTGTTCAAGGTTTTCATTGTTGTTAGCATTTCTGTTGAGGATTGGTAGCGGGGGTGGGGTGGGGGGTGTTTGGTTTTTATTCCCCCCATCTGCTGGGTGGTTGCAGCAGGTTTTGGTCACTTCACATGACCCTGGGACACTGTGATTGTCATAAATATGAATCAGTTGCCAAGCATCTGAATGTAAATCACAAGACCCTGGAGATGCTGCAACATTCCAGCTGATCGGCGCTTCTTCTGGGCTCAGAAGCGCCAGGATCAGCGCCGAGCTCCAGCTGGATCCTGGCGCTGATCCTGGCGCTTCCACTGAGCCCTGACAGCCCTGCAGCTCCAGCCGTCTCTCGCTCAGGCTTGTGCGGTGCTGCCACCGGTTCAGCTCATTCCCCTCCCCCGCTACCACTTTTCTAGGATGGTTGCGTACCACCTGCCAGGTGCCAATGTACCACAGGTGGTACCCATACCACTGGTTGAAAAGCCTTGTTCTAGAGAACATACCCACCTCCCAAGGAATGTATTGGGAAGATCAGTATATGCATTTAATCAATCCAACCAAATCAACAAAGTCTGATAAGGAGTTTCTATTTGTAAAATGCACGGCAACTGGTATTTCCTGTGTGTACTCTAATCCAGGGCTTTTCAACCTTTTCACCCATGGTACCACTTTTAGGATATGGCAATATCCGAGTACCACCCGTCGCCTAGCAAGGTGTCAAAAATTTGATGACCCCCCCCAAAAGGAAAAAAAGTGATAAAGTACAGGTAGTCCTCGACTTACAACAGTTGGCTTAGTGACTGTGCGAAGTTACAATGGCACTGAAAAAAGTGCCCCCCAAGCCACAGCCGAGCAAGACACCTGCCTGCCCATCCGGCGGCGCTCTTCCTCCTGTCTGAGGTTTCCATTGTTGTGAGCATTTCTGTTGAGGATTGGCAGTGGGGGTGGGGTGAGGGGGTGTTTGGTTTTTATTCCCCCCCCCCCCGTCTGTTGGGTGGTTGCAGCAGGTTTTGGTCACTTCACATGGCCCTGGGACACTGTGACCGTCATAAATATGAGTCAGTTGCCAAGCATCTGAATGTAAATCACAAGACCCTGGAGATGCTGCAACATTCCAGCTGATCAGTGCTTCTTCTGGGCTCAGAAGCACCAGGATCAGCGCCGAGCTCCAGCTGGAGCCTGGCACTGATCCTGGTGCTTCTGCTAAGCCCTGACAGCCCCGAAGAAGTGCTGATCCTGGCACTTCCACTGAGCCCTGACAGCCCTGCAGCTCCAGCCATCTCTCTTGTGCGGTGCTGCCACCGGTTCAGCTTATTCCCCTCCCCCGCTACCACTTTTCTAGGATGTTCGCGTACCACCTGCCAGGTGCCAATGTACCACAGGTGGTACCTGTACCACTGGTTGAAAAGCCCTGCTCTAATCCATTCAAGCCTCCGGTCTCTCTTCATGGATATATCTTACCTTCTCCTCCAAACGTTTAGTGTCATCCCTATGGCTCAGCTCCTGAGACTTCAGCTGCACCAGGAGAGAAAATACTTTCTCCCGCCATCTGGTCAGCAGGCACTGAAGTTTTTGTGATGACTCAGACTGGAGACGGTCCTGGAGATGCACCTGAGAGGATAAAGCACAAAATCAGACATCCAACATACTTATCACACCTTTCTACTCGGAAGGATCGCAGATACCAGGGAGGAAAAACGCACCATTGGTCGCATGTAGAAAAAAAACCAAAGTCTTGTTCTCACAAATGCTAGACATTTCAGATGCAAGTAAAAGCTTCCACACACAAAACTCAAAAATCATCAAGCTTTTTAAAAGCCTCTGGAAATCCATCATTTCAGTAAGGCTATATCCCTTCCTCCAACCTTTTTTTGTTTCTGTAACTCGGACCGCGATGCACAACATGGTATCCAGAGAGAAATATGAAAATAGACATCACTCTTAGATCCTGCTAGGCTCCCACCACCCCATCTGACATTTTACATTTAAAAAATTGTCTAATTAAAAATGAGTTGCAACTCTGTCTCCAGCACTGTTGTTAAGAATGTTTGTTGTCTCACCTTTTTACCAAGCTCAGTCTCCTGTAGAGTCAAGATATCGCCTAACGAAGCCACCCGGACTTGCAGAAGTTCAGCTGTAATTTTCAGAGCCTCCTTCTCATCCTCAAGTTGCTGAAACAAAAGAAAAATGGCGCACAGGTAGTCCTTGACTTTGTTTAGTGACCATTCAAAGTTACAATGACACTGAAAAAAAAAGTGACTTATGACCATTTTTCACTTACAACCATTGCAGCGTTACAACTATGATCACATGAACCAAATTCAGGTGCTTGGCAACTGGCGTGTATTTATGACAACTGCACTGTCCTGGGGTTATGAGACCTTGTAACCTTCCCAGCTAGCTTCCAACAAGCAAAGTCAATGGGGAAGCCAGATTCACTTTGTTAACTGTGGCCAAAAGATCATAAAATGGGGCACAACTCACCTAACAACAGCCTTGCTTAGCAATGGAAATTTTGGACTCCACTATGGTCATTAAGTCGAGGACTACTCTCACTTTTGCAAGACAAGGAGCGTTGCGTTCAGAGAAATAAAAGAACATGACCTACTCGTTCAGTGTGCATGCTATTTTCCTTTCAGTTCTCTAGAACTAGAGGTCACCCGATGAACTGAATTGTGGTCCTGAATGTATCAGGAGGATATACAGAAGGCTGTGATGTAGCATACCAGATATCACAGCCTTCTGCTCTGGACATCGCATCACAGAACTCAGGAGGTTACAACGCTAAAGCTCAGGATGTTACAACACAGCCAACCACCCAGGATGTTGCAACACAAAACTCAGGATATCACTACACTAGATCTCAGGATGTAATCACACAACCCATTACCCAGGTCATTATAACACAAAAGACTAATGGTCACACAGCCAGCACCTGAACTACTCAGGATGTTACGAAACAGCCAAACATTCCACAAACAATGGCTCCCACACAGCCAACCAATCCACCTACAGCAACTAAGCCAGCACTCCACCCACCCCCACCAGTATTTATAGAGAGATGGCAGCTCCGATCACACTTTGCTCGCACAGAAGCCGAAGACTCCAGCCTGAAGATGAGTGGGACCTCGTCGAAACGTCGCCAAGATACTCTCAATCTTACATGGGAAAAGACCCGAATACGCCAAGACCTGCATACCTGTACCCGTGAAAATCTACGAAAACAAATATATATATATATATATATTCTGAGGTTTTCGCGGGTGTTTGTATGTAGGTCTTTAGTTATTCAGGTTTTCTCCCGCGTAGAATTGGAAGTGTCTTGGCAACGTTTCGACGAAGTCCCATTCGTCATCTTCAGGCTGGTGTCTTCAGTTTCGTGCTTCTAGCAGCAGGGAAATGTCCATGCAGATAGTCCTGTGCACGACGGCACTAGCATGCGCGCACATACACAAGTGGGTCACATGCACCCACGTGACTCTGGCAGCAGTGCTAGTGTCCCCCGCACATGCGCAAATGGGGCCGCTAGTGCCCATGTGGCGGTGCTACTGTGAGTGGGTGGAGCCAGCTATTCCCGGGGCCTGGTGGCCAACAGGCTGTGGCCCGGTACCGGGCCACGGACCATAGGTTGGGGGCCCCTGGATTAGTGGGCTTCTTAATGGAGCTGGCTGAAAGAACAGACTGCTGAACTAGATGTGCCAGGGCCCTGTATTTGTTCTCACCTGTATTCGATTCATCAGCTGCTCCTGTTCAAAACCAGGTTTACTTGATTTCTGCTCCCCCACATAGGTCTTTAACTGCAGCACCAAAGCATTCTGGGAAGCCAGTTCTGCCTCAGTCACACTGGAAGAAAGAAACCAGAGACCCTGAATAAAATCCCTGTACCAAGGAAGGGAGAGGTGTGAAGAGGGGATGAAGAAATAAATCAACCTGAGCTGCTTCTGGAGTATATCTTTTTTCTCCCTTAACTGGCTGGCCTCCTTACGCTGAGCTTCCAAATCCTCCTGGAATGCACATATCTGCTGCTTCAGGGAAGTCACTTCAGCTTCATAGACTTCAGACAGCTTATCCAACTGTGGGAAGAAAAAGAGAAGCTGGAGAGTTGATACATAGGCTCACCTATTAGTCTTATTTGAAACCACAGGTAGTCCTCAACGTACGACCACAACTGAACCCAAAATTTCTGCTGCTAAGTGAGACAATTGAGTTTTGCCCCATTTCTTGCCACAGTGGTTAAATGAATCACTGCAGTTAAGTTAGTAACACAGCTGTCAAGTGAATCTGGTTTCGCCATTGACTTTGTCAGGTCGCAAAAAGGGATCACATGATCTCAGGACACTGCAACCGTCATAAATATGAGTCAATTGCGAAGCATCCGGATTTTGATCATGTGACCATGATTTTTGATCGCCGTTTATGCCGCAACAATGGTTAAGCATGAAAAATGGTCTTGTCGCTTTTTTCAGTGCTGCTGTAACTTTGAACCGTCACTAAATTAACTGTTGTAAGTCGAGGACTGCCTGTAACTGCTCTCCAATGCTTTCTTTTCCGGAGAGCTTTGCAACTTATTTTATTCTGTCTTTTTTAAAAATAATAATAATAATAATCATCTCTCAACATGTTTTGTTGAGAGCCCTGGCGATGCAGTGGTTAGAATGCAGTATTGCAGGCTGACTCTGCCCATAGTATGGAGTTCGATCCTGACTGGCTCAAAGTTGACTCAGCTTTCCATGCTTCTGAGATCAGTAAAATGGGGACCCAGACTGTTGGGGTTTACATGCTGGCTCTGTAAACCGCTCAGACAGGGCTGTAAAGCACTAGGAAGCGGTATATAAGTCTACGCCAGTGGTGGCGAACCTATGGCACGGGTGCCAGAGGTGGCACTTAGAGCCCTCTCTGTGGGCACGCACGCCGTCGCCCCAGTCCTAGGCCTTCAGCTGGGTTTTATAAAACCTTTTCGCTTTAGGCCTCCGCTGCCATGTGCAAAAAAAAAAAAAAAGATTCAATCAGTCAATTTCAACTTCTCGCGGGGAAAAAAAAAGATCTTGCAAAGTTAGAATTGATTGATTGAACTTTTTTGTCCCACACAGTCTGCCGTTACCACCGCAGCCACGCCCACCCAATGGGCCACACCCAGCCAATGGGCCATACCCACCCGGCACCCGACAATGCATAAGTGGGTTTTGGGTTGCAGTTTGGGCACTCAGTCTCTAAAAGGTTCGCCATCACTTGTCTAAGCGCTATTGCTATTTTGCACTCTGCGGTTACCTTCGTTTGGTACTCTTTCAGCACTGACTGTCGGCATTCTTGAACCCTGGCCTCCTGCCTCCTCCGCTCCACTTCTCTCTCTTCCCTCATCTGCTGCAGCTCTGCCTGCGCCAGGGCGATTTCATGGTGGCTCCTTTCCTTGGCTGACTCCAGTTCCTCCCTCAGGGAACCTGCTTTCAGCTGACTTTGCTTCCTAAGCTCTTCTAATTCATTCCTTAGGGCCTCTTTTTCTTGCTGACTCCTTTTCCTGACTTCTTCCAGTTCGGTCTTCAGGGCAGCAACTTCCGTAAGGTTTTGGCTTTTGAGTAATGTTAGTTCTCCTTGGAGATTGGACAAGATATTTTCCCGAGCAGCTATGGTTGCCTCCTGTTGGGCTGAGGAAACTCGGAGGGCGCTAACGTCCGACTCCAAGCGCTGGATCTCGTGGAGCTGATGGGAGATGATTTCGGCCTGTTGAGACATTGCCAGGGTCACATTTGAAGGCTCAGCCAACCTATCCAAGGACCTTGGATAGAAGAGAGGAAGATGTCAGGACGTTCTCCTATCTCAAGGGAGAAGGCTCTAGGCCAGGGGTCTTCAAACTTGGCCCTTTTATGACTTGTGGACTTCAATTCCCAGAATTCCTCAGCCAGCTCTACTCAGACTTCCCCATCCCGACTAGAACCTTCCAGATGTGGCCCAAAGATGCTTTTTCACAAGGCAACTGGGCGTCCTTGTTTTTCTCTGAAGACATTTCACTTCTCATCCAAGAAGCGTCTTCAGCTTCTTGGATGAGAAGCAAAACGTCTTCCAGGAAAAACAAGAACGTCCCATTGCCTCGTGAAAAAGCATCTTTGGGACAATTATGACCTGGATGACTGAGAAACTCCATAGATTTCTAGATGTGTGAGCTTCAGTTCACAGAATCTTCCAGCCATCATAGCTATTGCTGAGAATCCAAATATCTGATGTCCATTCAATCTGAAGGGCATCTAGATTAGGAAGGACAGTTCTAGGCACTGCTCACTCAGTAATAGGAACAACGGAATGCATACGATTTTCCTTCTAAAAGCCGTGAGTCAGAGACCATAAATGGGTTGATCTGATTTACAGATAGTCCTTGACTTATAACCATTCGTTTAGTGACCACTCAAAGTTACAATGGCACTGAAAAAAAAATAACTGACCGTTTTTTCACACCTACAACCGTTGCAGCATCTCCGTGGTTACGTGATTAAAATTCAGACGCTTGGCAACTGACATGTATTTGTGACGGCTGCAGTTTCCTAGGGCAGTGATGGTGAACCTTTTAGAGACCGAGTGCCCAAAAACCGCCCCGCCTCCGCTCAGCCCGTCCTGCTTCGCCCTCACCCAGCCCGCCCTCAGGGCCATCCACAGCCTGCCGCAGATCGCCCAGGCGGCCCCACAGCACCATGGTGGCCACACCCTCTGCCCGCGCCCCACAGCATCATCTTCTGGCCAGCTGCCATGTGCTTGGCTGCGCTGCTTTGCGCGGGCCGCACCCGGGGGTAACTCTCCTCCAGGGGGGCTGTTGGTGAGGAGAGGGCTGTGGGGGGAGGCGGGGCTGGGGCAATGGTGTGCGTGCCCACAGAGAGGACTCCGAGTGCCGCCTCTGGCACTCGTGCCATAGGTTCGCCACCACTGTCCTAGGGTAAGGTGATAACATTTTGTGACCTTCTGGCAAGCAAAGTCAATGGGAAAGCCAGATTCACTTAACAACCATGTTATTAATTTAACTGCAATGATTCACTTAACAACTGTGGCAAGAAAGGTCATAAAATGGAGCAAACACCACTTAACTGGGGCTATATTGTGGTCGTAAGTGGAGGACTACCTGTAGATTGTCCAAAGAAAACAATATAATGAATCTGAAAGGTGCCACTTTCAGTCGTTCAGCTCAGAAATAGTTCAAAGCCATCTTCTAGTAATTCCCTCTCCCAGCTCACTGACTGCGCGCAGAATTAAAAGGTTGAGAGAAAATAAATAAGATACCAAATTGTTCACCTGGTTTTATCTTTTGAGTCTTCTGTCTTATCTACTATTGTGGTCCTTCTTTGGAGTTCATTTTTCAAACGCAAATTCTCTCGTCTGAGTTCACCAACCTCTTCCCAGCTAGGGTAAGCTGTGGCTCCCCAGGGCCCAGTAGTAGCCACTGTTGGAGGTGGTGCTGATTGGCTCTGGAAATGTGAAGGTGGAACCAATTCTCTAAATCCTAGGGGAGGAAAAAAAAGAGAAAAAAACACCTAGATAATGGTTTTCTATTTGGATGTATAATGCTAAGCCAGGTTCTCACCAGATAAGAAATCCGCTAGTTGTTAATGAAAACAATAGAATGGGGATCTTAGTTTTACCCAGACAGCTCTGGTGCTGGTTTAAGTGTACCTGTGCTACCTTTGTAAACTAGGTGAGTGAAAAAAATCAAAAGAAATGAAAAACACAGATCTCTCTCTGCTTTTCTGGCTACCTGATCAATTTATCACAGAGTATCAGAAATCCTCAGAGGTCAGAGACCACCATAGTGAGATATAGGACTGTTTAATAATAATAATAATAATAATAATAATAATAATAATAATAATAATAATAATAATAATGATGATGGTGATAAAGTTGGAAGGGACCTCGGAGGTCATCTAGTCCAACCTCCTGCTCAGGCAGGAAACCCTATACCATTTCGGACAAATGGCTGTCCAGTCTCTTCTTAAAAACTTCCAGTGTTGGCGCATTCACCGCTTCTGGAGGCAGGTTGTTCCACTGGTTAATTGTTCTAACTGTCAAGAAGTTTCTCCTTAGTTCTAAGTTGCTTCTCTCCTTGCTTAGTTTCCACCCGTTGCTTCTTGTCCTGCCCTCAGGCGCTTTGGAGAATAGCCTGACTCCCTCTTCTTTGTAGCAGGCCCTAAGATATTGGAACACTGCTATCATGTCCCCCCTCATCCTTCTCTTCGTTAAACTAGACATACCCAATTCCAGTAACCGTTCCTTATACTGTATGTTTTAGCCTCCAGTCCCCTAATCATCTTTGTTGCTCTTCTCTGTACTCTTTCTAGAGTCTCAACATCTTTTTTACATCGTGGTGACCAAAACTGGATGCAGTATTCCAGGTGTGGCCTTACCAAGGCATTGTAAAGTGGTATTAATACTTCACATGATCTTGATTCTATCCCTCTGTTAATGCAGCCTAGCACTGTGTGTGGGTGGGTGTTTGTACATGTACATCTTCAAGTCAATATTGACTCCTGATGACTGCCTAGAAAAGTCCTGCAGTTTTCTTGGCAAGATTTCAGAAGTAATTTGCTATTGCCTCCTTCTTGGAGTGAGAGGCAGTGATTGGCTCAAGGTTACCCAGCTTGAGTAAAGAAGGACTAGAATTCAGTCTCCCATTTTTCTAGCCTACTGTTTCGGTAACTATACCAAACTGGCCCTGTAAAGGCTTTAGAAGCCAAAAGTGGATCAGCTTCATAATTTAACCAATTGGCAAGTTATGCCTTTTGTGGTTAGTCTCAGGAAATAATCTAGTAAATTTGCTTTGTTCTTAATGGGCTTCAGGTACACTTCTACAGAACACACATAATGCATTAAGTAGGCTGACTTAGAAATTGCAACCAGAGCAACAACCTATCAAGGTTATCAAGGTTATCTCTAAGAAGGAATTTGCTGATTCTTTACCAGTTGGCCTTGTAGTCTGGAACACAGCAGGGGGGTCCAGGTGCTTGTCTGAATCTTTCCTCTTGGCCATGGCCTCACTTCACAATCCTTCAAAATATACAAACACTTTGAGTAATAATTTCAATTCTACTCATTTAAAGTTTAAATACATTATTAAAACAAAAATTCACTATCAAGTGAACAGAACACTCATGTGAAAATTAATTAAATCTATTACAAGTGAAGGCTTCTCTGCAGGACTCTAAAGATGCTAGACCCTTGATTAAGGAAAAATGCCCCATAACCCTAAAGGCAATGACTGAAAATAACAGAATAACAGAATTGGAAGGTACCTTGGAGGTCTTCTAGTCAAACCCTCTGCTCAAATAGGAGACCCTATACCAGTGATGGCGAACCTTTTAGAGACCGAATGCCCAAAAACCGCCCCCACTCCACCTCTTGCCTTGCCTGCTCTGCCCGTCCACCCCCTGCCCCACCCAGCCGCAGGGCCACACACCGCCTCCATGGCCCACCGCAGCAGATTGTCCAGGTAGCCCTGCAGCACCATGGCAGCCACGCCCTCCGCCCACACCCCGTAGCATCATCTGCACGCTATGGGGCGCAAGGACAGAGTCTTGTCCCTGCTGTCCAGCTATGTGCTTGGCTGCATGCTCTGTGTAGGCCGCGCCTGGGGGGGCGACTCTCCTCCAGGGGGGCTGCTGGTGTGGAGGGGGCCGCGGGGGGAGGTGGGGCTGGGGTGACAGCGTGCATGCCCACAGAGAGGGCTCCGAGTGCCACCTCTGGCACATGTGCCATAGGTTCGCCATCATTGCCCTATACCACATGGCTGTCCAATGACAGAGGACTGATCACAAGTCACAATCTGATGAGTTGATGACACTCAAGAGTATCTTTCCAGATAATTCCACTATCTGAGAAGGATTACATAAAGCAGCATTTCTTAAAGGGTGATCCTGGCATCCCTGGGGGTCCCCAAGACTCTCTCAGTGATCCATAAAATCTAAATTATTTGCCAGCCTATGTTGAAAGATAATACAATATTAAAATCCTATCAAACAGTTGTGAGAAGTGGTAATGGCTGTGAATGTATCAATTTTTAATATAGTAAATATCAATAAATATAACCCATATAAACAATAGCTCTTTTGGAGTTCTCCGTAATTTAAAAAAATGGGAAGGAATTCTAAAAGAAAAAAAAGTTTAAGAAACACTGACATAGAGAAATAGCATACAGTACTTTCCCATTATTGCAGAATAGCAATTACTGTATATAAAATGGCCTTCTCTTAAGTAAAATTAACCTAATTTAGGGGTTTAAGATGACAGCCAATGCTTTATACAGTATTTTATCTGGAAATCTACAGGAAATCATTCTAGCTATTGAAGAACAGACAAATCACTTTTTTTCTAAATAGCCCTATAAAAAAAAATTCTGCCACCTTACTGAAATTTCTGAACTACAGTACACACAGATGTGTGGTATGTATATTTGCTTCACTATATAGTGCATATTACAGAATTCTATTTTGTAGGAAACCTGTTTAAAGATCTTTTTTTTTTCAAGAAAAGTCTGGAGCTACCAAATCAGTTTCAGTTGATAAAAGCGTCAGCCTGAAACACTTGAGATCACATATTTTTTTCTTGGGAAGAGGAGCAGACTTCCATCTTCCAGATCATGTCCCCTTACAAAAAAAAAAAAACCCCTTTCAGTTTGCTTGGATTCATTCCAATTTATTTCTCATTGAGCCTATTATTTATTTACCTGTAGACAAGCACTGGGGGAGATCATTCCATTATCCAAGAGGGATAACCTGAACAGATTTGTGAGTGTCTATGACAGGGGAATTCTGGGAGTTGAAGTCCACACATCTTAAAGTTGCCAAGTTTGGAAAAAAAAAAACTGGCTTAAAAACTGGTTTACAATCTCAGATGCTTTAGGCTAGCTAGGGCCAGGCAACCAACATGGGACTCCACATGACAGGAAGCTGCAATCTCCACTGAAGGTTGTTTTAGCCACAATCTGATTCTCTGTTTTAATTCCTGTATAAGCAACTGCAGGATGGGTTTTTGTTTTTTTTTCCTTTATTAGATTTTTAAATCTTCTTTTATGACTCTTGTTTTTTAAAACAATCTGATGAAACATCATTCACGTTATTTCGTGCAGTGCTTTGTTTCGGAGTAATTTATGGTATATACTTCTAATCTAGTTTCCTGGTTGGCAAATCCAGCATAAACCATCCCCTAAAAAGCTAAGGATTCCCTACAGGATCGGCGATTCAAGACAACCCAGATTGCCCCACATTAAGTTGTAATGTACTTCTCCTGGCTACGTTGCTGTACATTTCATAGGTACCTGCGCATGAAGCCTCCTTTGGGTCAATTCCAATTTTTGTCCCCCAGCTCTTAATGAGAGAAACAGTAAACCCAAATAAGAAATAAAAATTGGCGATCCAAGGCAAACGCCCGCCCTTCGAAGCAGCTCCCCTACACACCTTTCCCACGTTTCAGCCCGTTCAGCGTCCACGAGTTTTCTGATTGGCTGTAATGTGCTGGAACCCCTGCTCCCCAGATCCTCCCGTCTTTTCATTGGCTCCAATTTGCCACCTCCCAGAACAGAACTCCGCCTCCACCCCCGCCCCTTTCGAACCGTCACCAACGGCCCCTAACGTTCGGTCAACAGACGAGGATCCAAACTGCTCATGCGCGTAGTGCCGCGGACGGATTGGAAGTTAGGAAAAGAAGCCTCTGTTCCCGAAAGAGGAAGCTACGCCCATCCGCGAGCGCTAAGCCAATGAAAACGGAGAAGAGCAATGTAAGCGATGAGGGCGCTAAGATAACACTCGTGCCCTGAGACTTCACATTCCGTCACAAAGAGTTGGAACTGTTAAAATTCCGTACACCTGAAGTTGAGGGTCTTAAGGTGTCGGTCGTAACGACCGACACCTTAAGACCCTCAACTTCAGGTGTACGGAATTTTAACAGTTCCAACTCTTTGTGACCACATTCCCTTATGACATCTAAAGCAGGTTATTCTCTACTTCCGTGGTTCTGATCCAAAAACGGTGAATTAAGGGGAAAGGAAGTGCGGCTTCTTCTCTTAAAGCAGTATTTCTCATCCTTGGCGACTTTAATTCGTTTGGACTCCAACTCCCAGAAATCCCGAGGCAGCATGGCTCTTTGGGGGAATTCTGGGAGTTGAAGTCCACTTGAATTAAAGTTGCCAAACTTGAGAAACACTGCTCTTTTTTTTTTTAGACTAATCAGAAACTAATCAGGGAACACGAGGATTCCAAATCTAGTTGTCTAGCTGTAATCTTAGCGGACTCTAGAGTTTGCTTGCTTTCATTAGGAAGAAGCTCAGTTGCAAGTGAAGGAATTTTGCAAAAAGGAGAAAATATCATTCCTGAAATGCATTCTATCACTTCTTTGACCTTCGGTATTGTTGTGTTTGTAATGGTTGCCTTCTTTCACCTGGGATGTACAGTATAGGTCCAGCATTGACAGTGGGCATATTGGTTGCATTGCAATAAACGAGGAGTCCTTGGTGCTTTCTGAGTTTGCTTGTTTTCTTGCAGACGTTTCATTACCCTAACTAGGTAACATCACCAATGCTAATTAGGGTATTGAAACGTCTGCAAGAAAACAAGCAAGCTGAGGGAGGCCAAGGACGCCTCGTTTCCATCCTGAGCTACAAATATTCTTCATTGCAATAAGCAACACATGACTAGCAACGCAGTATTACAGTTCTGTTGCTAAGAATCTGAGTTCTTCATCCATTGTGACATTTAATATTTATTCAACAGTTTTGTTCAGTATCATTTGATGAAAATAATGTGATAATAAGAGATTCATTATAATTGTTGTAACTAAGATCATCTTTGGCATTTGGGGAGATCAACAAACTCAAATAATCCATTACACCTATTTTCTCACTTAAAATACAGCCAGGTATCTTTAATAGGGCTTAACCCAGTCCTTCAGCCAGAAGAAAAGTATGCCAGCCAAATTTAACATATTTTATTCTTTCTTAAATCATTCATGTCATCTAGAATTGCATGGATGATCAAGCAGTTTATGTACTAAACTGAATAAACAACCTGTGTTATCTTCATTCACAAACCATGTTATACTCCAGTCACCTTTCCAGAGAGTGCTGGTGTTGCTATTCATTCAGAGCAGGACAAAGTAATGTTTTTCAAACTTGGCTCCTTTTTGATGGAGAGCTTCTTTTCTCTCCCCTTTTAAGTGCTGTTTTGTCTGCTATGGGAAAAAATTACTTTTTATGGGTGTTGGGACTTAGTGAAAGGAGCCTGAGCCACCTGTCAAATTACCTGATATTTTTCCAAATGTGGGACCGTTCCTCTCTTGAAGGAATGTTAATGTTGCATCTAAAAATACTTGGGTCGATAGGTTACAGGCGTAGCAGAGGTATATACGTTCATAAAGCAAGAGAGAGCTTGTCACTGAAAATCTGGCATTTTTCAAAGCCTCAATATTTCCATCAAGCAGCCTTGACATTTATTGTTGTACAAGCAAGCTTCAACAAATACACGAAGCCGAAGGGCACTTTTCAGTGGATTGCAAATAAAAAAGTAAATGCAAGCATTCAGTCAACATTTGGATTATCAAAAGTGCAAACAACAATATTTTTTATTAGAATGGATTTCCCCAGCTGGAAGTCCAGAAGTGTTGTTTCCAAAAACGCTCGGTCAGAAAGGAAAAGGTTGTGGAAAGTGAATTAGAACACAGATGGCTCTTTGGGTTATGCATACAAAGACACGCTGCACTCATTCTACGTTTCTCACCTGAAAAGAAATCTTCTTGGGGGTGGGAGGGGGAGGCAAAAGTGACCAGAAAACACATGAGCTTTTCAAATTGAAGACTGTTAGCATCTACCTTCTTGACAAAGAGACAGGGCACTTGTATAATAAAACGCTCATCGTGGAAGCACCTGGTAGAAAATTATTCATTCTAAACTACAATAGGACCTGGATAACCTTTGTGCTTTCTGGAAGTTGTATTCCAACATGGCTAGAAAGCACAAAGGTGGGAAGAGCTGTGCCAGCAGAATGCATACAAAATTGGTTGATCATTTCAGTGTTTAGTTCCATATTGGCACCATATAAAGCAGGGGTGTCAAACTTGCGACGTCATGTGACATCGCGCAACATATCAGGCCGGTTTTGCCATTGCCGGCAATGGGGTGGCACGTCCGGCAATGGGGTGCCATTGCCGGCAATGGGGTGGCACGTGTCCGATGACACGTCCGGCCCATGGGCCGGCAGTTTGACACCCCTGATATAAGGGATTGGTAAACAGAATGAACACCGGTAGTCCTTGAGTTATAACCAGTCAGAGCCGTGGTGGCACAGTAATTAGAATGCAGTATTGAAGGCTAATTCTGGCCACTGCCAGCAGTTCAATCCTGACCAGCTCAAGGTTGACTCAGTCTGCCATTCTTCCAAGGCAAGTAAAATGAACACCCAGATTGTTGGGAGGCAATATGCTGGCTCTGTAAACCGCTTAGAGATGGATGTAAAGAACTATGAAGCGGTATATAAGTGTAAGTGCTATTGCAAAAATGGGACCTGCCCAGTGGTTTACTATGGGCCAGTTTTGCCAAAAATCAGAAATAAATGCCAGTTTCTGGTAAAATCACTCTATAATATGTTCATGTGACCGCAGGATGTGGCAAATGGCCATACATGTGGGCTGATTGCTGAGCACTTGAAATGCAGTCATGTGACTGGGGGGAAGGGCAGCCATCAGAACTTCGAATCTGAGTCATAAGTAACTTTTTTGGGGTGGGAGGGTTGGTCATGACTTTGAACGGCTGCTAAGTAACCGGTCATAATTTGAGGACTACCTGTACCGAGTCATGTTAATTAAAAGCATGGAGGAGGCCGTGGAAACATTAATAATCTTGCAACGTGCTCTTTCCTCCTCTGCTTTTCAGAGTCTTCACTGCTTTGTTTATTTCCAGAACCGAAGCCTGGATTTTCTGATTCTCAAGGAACGCTTCCCCACCCTTCTCACCCATCACTTGTACAATGTCCCCTAAGATATCCACCAGCAGCTCAGGGATAAAAGCATGGTGAGACATGACCGCAGCTGCATGAACCTTGCCTGCCAGCATGTCCAGCAACACAAGGCATTTTCTGATCCAGGACTGCTTCATTATAACATCCCCTTGGAAAGCAAACAGCTCATCGCACTGGATTTGGGTCTGGATGATCTTCTGATTCATGGCGTTTATCCCGTCTTGTAATTCCTGTTCCTTTTGGGAGAAGTGCGTAATCTTATCGTGGAAGCCAGCCACTTCTGCTGTATATTCTTCTACTGCTTGTTGAGCTTCTGCGGCTAGATTTTCAGCTGACTCCAGGGCTATTTGATAACCAATTAACACACCGGCTCCTAGAAGCAAAGATAAATCAGTGATA
>NW_015389211.1:17307-20754 GCF_001527695.2 Protobothrops mucrosquamatus
ATTCATGGCGTTTATCCCGTCTTGTAATTCCTGTTCCTTTTGGGAGAAGTGCGTAATCTTATCGTGGAAGCCAGCCACTTCTGCTGTATATTCTTCTACTGCTTGTTGAGCTTCTGCGGCTAGATTTTCAGCTGACTCCAGGGCTATTTGATAACCAATTAACACACCGGCTCCTAGAAGCAAAGATAAATCAGTGATATGGCTTTTCACTCCCAGTTGTTTTCCATCAGCAAGAACAACAATTAAAAAAAAAATCCCTCCAAATTTCAGCTACTGAACTAAGAAAAGTTTGGAGGGAGTTTTGTCTGAAAGGACAGCAAGTGTGGTGTCAGTACTAAAACTGGTTAGAATAAATCACCAATTATCACATCAATAATCAATTGATTGTTAGAGACTCTGTTTTATAGCGTGCTGTACAGATTATGTTATGTCCAAGTCTGTATATGTGGCCATGCTGCCAGAAGAATCAAGAGGGGGTTTTTTTTAGAAAAAAAAATGTTTTTTAGAAAAAAAAATGTTTCCGCAGAAATAATTGCATTTCTGAATCAAAACTTCACTCACTCCTTTTTCCCTCATTCAGCAAACTTTTTCTAAAAAAGATACATTCTTGATTTGTGGTATGTATTCACAGGCATCCTATTTCATTATTCTTTAAAGAATCTATTTGCCATGAATCACAGTTTTGCATCCAAATCCAGTTGGTGGTATCTATGAAAGTCAAAGTGTATCTCCAAAGTATTGTATTTTCCTGCTCTGATGGGATCATCTATATATAGCATAATATTTATTTATTAGATTTTTATTCAACCTTTATTACTTTATAAATAACTCAAGGAGGCAAACATACACAATACAACCTTCTTCCTCCTATTTACCCCACAATAACAACACTGAGAGGGAGTGATTGACTCAGAGATACTCAACTGGCTTTCATACCTAAGGTGAGACTCGAACTCACAGTCTCCTGCTTTCTAGGCCAGCACTTTCATCACTATACCAAAGCCTGTTATTGTATACTATACATATGTATAATATACTATTATTTATTTTATTTATTTATTTATTTAATTGAATTTTTACCCCGCTCTTCTCCTTACGGACTCAGGGCGGCTGACAGCCTGATAAAAAACAAATACAAAAATACCCCAATACTATTGTTAAAACATAATTAAAATGAAATATTAGATTTGGCCTTTGATTAATTTAAAATTGTTATTTAAAAACCCCGCTAAAAAATTTCCCCTTAGGCCAGTCCTGCTAGTTGAAATAGCCATGTCTTAAGGGCGCGGCGGAAGGAAGGGAGATCCGGGATCACCCGGATCTCTGGGGGTAGTTCGTTCCAGATCAAACTTTAATCATCTGTGCTAATTTTTGTATTGAATTTGTTAAGGTTACCCAATTCCAAGAAGACTGGGTGGTCCAATATATAGATTTTTAAAAAACCACATTTTTAAACAACACATAACTGCCCAGACTAAAACAACGCTCCCGGATACATGAAAACTCATCAGGGGCTCTGTAACGCTCTAATCCCAAGCCTGGGAACTAAACCAGGTCTTAAGAAAATTCCAGAAACTATGATCTCCAGGGCACAGGCTGCGAGTCAATCAACATTTAATTGGTGGGAGGGAAAGAAGATACAGTATATTTTCAAACATGGAACTTATTTTATCAGTGGTTGGAAAAGCGAGATAGAGAGTTAAAACTTAATCTTTATGACTAGGCAAGAATCAACTGGGACAATATGAGCCAGCAGTGTGCTGCAGCTGCCAAAAAGGCCAACACAGTGCTAGGCTGCATTAACACAGGGATAGAATCAAGATCACGTGAAGTGTTAATACCACTTTACAGTGCCTTGGTAAGGCCACACTTGGAATACTGCATCCAGTTTTAGTCACCGCGATGTAAAAAAGATGTTGAGACTCTAGAAAGAGTACAGAGAAGAGCAACAAAGATGATTAGGGGACTGGAGGGTAAAGCATATAAGGAACGGCTGCTGGAATTGGGTATGTCTAGTTTAATGAAGAGAAGGACAAGGGGGGACATGATAGCAGTGTTCCAATATCTCAGGGGCTGCCACAAAGAAGAGGGAGTCAAGCTATTTTCCAAGGCGCCTGAAGGCAGGACAAGAAGCAACGGATGGAAACTAATCAAGGAGAGAAGCAACCTAGAACTAAGGAGAAACTTCCTGACAGTTAGAACAATTAACCAGTGAAACAACCTGCTTCCAGAAGCGGTGAATGCTCCAACACTGGAAGTTTTTAAGAAGAGACTGGACAGCCATTTGTTCAAAATGCTATAGGGTTTCCTGCCTGAGCAGGTTGTTGGACTAGATGATCTTCAAGGTTCCTTCCAACTTTACTATTATTATTATAACACTGTTTATTAAGCACAAATAAATTGTAATGATAGAAAACTAATAAAATACTTTAAAAAAACATTTAATTGATGGGATATAGTAATGAACTATTTACAATATTTTTTATCATCTAATTAATGTTGCATTAAACTAACAGTAATGAAGACAGGCTTTATATTGCCTCAATTGTGCTTGAGGGAGAACAGATGTGCTATAAATCTCTACAGAGAAAGAGTTTATAGTCTTGAAGGAATCCCTTTCAGATTCAAAATCTATTGGTTGGGGGATTAACTGACCTACCAATGATTGTCCCGAGTCCTGGAAGGATCATCAAGTGCATACCAATCTCTCGTCCTGCACGGTTTTTTTCTGTTTCCTCATGAGCTAATTTGAGCCTCTCCTTTGTGTTTTCCAGGTACAACTCTGCAGTTTGCAACATTCCCCTTGATTTCTCCTCAGCTTCTTGAAGGGCAACGGTCTGAGCTTTCAAATCCGCCAAGCTCTTCTGCTTTTCCCTCAGATTATCTTGCATGAGTTTCTTGACTGCTATCAGGGCCTCAGATTGAGAATCAACCAGCAGCAGGCGAGATGCTACCTTCTGTTCAGCCTCTGAAAAATAGCTAAGGGCTGTGTCAACGTAATTACGGATTTTAACACAGGTCTCTTCATCTGGCCGTACAAGGAGTAGAAGCTCAGCCAGGAACACAAGTTGTTGCATTCCTGCCTCCAACTGTTCCTTGGTGGACGCATTACAACTCTCATTTTGCAAGGGAGCCATGAGAAGTGGAGATGGAGTCAGAGCTAGGAGGCAAAATACAACAACAGAGATTGTATTAAAATTAAGAACACTGGTTTATTTGTGTTCAAAATCTATTCATTTAAACTTTAGAATAATAATAATAATAATAATAATAATAATAATAATAATAATAATAATAATAATAATAATAATAATAGTAAAGTTGGAAGGGACCTTGAAGGTCATCTAGTCCAACCCCCTGCTCAGGCAGGAAACCCTATACCATTTCGGACAAATGGCTGTCCAGTCTCTTCTTAAAAACTTCCAGTGTTGGAGCATTCACCGCTTC
>NW_015389211.1:21084-29927 GCF_001527695.2 Protobothrops mucrosquamatus
GAAGTTTCTCCTTAGTTCTAGGTTGCTTCTCTCCTTGATTAGTTTCCACCCGTTGCTTCTTGTCCTGCCTCCAGGCGCTTTGGAAAATAGCTTGACTCCCTCTTCTTTATGGCAGCCCCTGAGATATTGGAACACTGCTATCATGTCCCCCCTCGTCCTTCTCTTCATTAAACTAGACATACCCAATTCCAGCAGCCGTGCACTGTGGCGAGTAGCAGCATCTAAAAGTCCCTCATTGAGTTCTCAGAACTGTTGGGTTCTCGCTAAATCAGTAATTCTCAGCCTGGGCAATTTTCAGATGTATGGACTTCAATTCTTAGAATTCTTGACATATCCTTGACTTACAACTATTCATTTAGTGACCATTCAAAGTTACAGTGGCATTGAAAAAAGTGACTTATGCCGTTTTTCACGTTTATGACCATTGCAGCATCCCCGTGATCCGCTGATCAAAATTCAAACACTTGGCACTGGTTCATATTTACGACGGTTGCAGTGTCCCTGGGTCATGTGATCACTGTATGCAACCTTCTGACAAGAAAAGTCAATGGGAAAGCCAGATTCACTTAACAACCATGTAACTAAACAACTGCAGTGATTCACTTAAGTGTAGCAGGAAAGGTCATAAAATGGGGCAAAACTCACACAAATTTCAAGCTCAGTTGTGGTCATAAGTCGAGGACTACCTGTATTCTTTCCTTAAACAGACCACCCTTCCCAGTTTTGTCTACTAAAATAAGACTTACCTGCACTTCCATCATCCCTAGCCCAGCCATTCATTCCTAGCCACTTTTTCTTCAATCTTGGGAACTTTAAGATGAGTGGACTTCAACTCCTATGCTGGCTGGAGAATTCTGGGAGTTGAAGTCCACACATCTTAATGTTCCCAAGATGGAGAAACATTGTTCTGTGCTGAAAAGCCTAAACCAGGGATAGGCAACCTTGGCTCTTTTATGACTCGTGAACTTCAACTCCCAGAATTCCTGAGCCAGCATGGCTGGCTCAGGAATTCTGGGAGTTGAAGTCCACGAGTCATAAAAGAGCCAAGGTTGCCTACCCCTGGCCTAAACCACTGTAGCCACTCTTCAATGCTCCAACTTCAAATAGATTCAGAGCCATTTTCTGCAGTGTTTCCAGTTCTATATGGGTCCCTTTTCAAAGTGATGGCCAAGGTTATCCCCAAGAATCCCAGTGATTTCTAAAAAAGCTGGGAATGATAAAAGTTGAACTGCAACACATGAGGTGTCCACAGCAACATGTCAACCCTAGAAGCCTTGTTTCTGTTCCCATCCTTGGCCAGGAGGGAAATTCCCTCCCTGAGGATCTGGAAGGAAGTGCTGGTTTCTGAACAAGAATTTCCCCTGAGATCAGCATTAAGACGTGTCAGCCAGCCATCCCTGAGGCAGCCTTCGCATTCCTTTAACTTTTAAGAGGTTTGTAGCAGAGGTTATCACGGAACAGATAAAAACTGTAATAACACTGATAAGGAACAAGTTAAATTGGCTCTGGAAGGTCAAGAAAACAGATAGAAGAGAATATCTGAAGCTCAGGGTTCAGTTGTGGGGGCCTTGGTGCTCTCTGAGCTTTGTGGTTTGCTTGCAGGCCTCCAGAAGCTGTGAATGCTCCAACACTGGAAGTCTTTAAGAAGAGACTGGACAGCCATTTGTCTGAAATGGTATAGGGTTTCCTGCCTGAGAAGGGGGTTGGACTAGATGATCTCCAAAATCCCTTCCAACAACAACAACAACTACTACTACTACTACTTCTTCTTCTTCTTCTTCTTCTTATTATTATTATTATTATTATTATTATTATTATTATTATTATTATTATTATTATTATTATTATTCACCCCACTAACCTCATTGGGGGTGAATGTGGGGTTTGATTCCTGTTTATATAGTAGCTGATTTATAATATATATAGTAGCTTAGATATCGTAGCTTAACCAAGCTCAGAGAGCACCAAGGATTCCACCAAAAGGTTTTATTTCAGCATGAAGGTGAGAAACCTTCTGACCTTCTACAGGTAGTCCTGTAGAACATTTAGTGATCGTTTAAAGTTACAATATCACTGAAAAAAATGACTTATGACCATTTTTCACACTTACAACCTTTGCAGTATCCTCATGGTCACATGATCAAAATTCAGACTGTTGGCAACTGTTACAGTGTCCCGGGATCATATGATCACCTTTTGTGACCTTCTGACAAGCAAAGCCAATGGATAAACCCGATTCACTTAACAACTGTGTTACTAACTTAACAGCTGCAATGATTCACTTAACAACTGTAGCAAGAAAGGTTGTAAAATGGGGCAAAACTCGCTTAACAAATTTATTGCTTAGCAACATAAATTTTGGGCTTAATTGTGGTCGCAAATCGAGAACTACCTGTAGATTATAGACTAAATTAGAAGATTCTATCTATTCTAGGGCATTCCCCCAAGTCAGTCTTAAAAGGGGGAAGGCCTCAGAACAGTTTAAAATAAATTCAATTTATGTAAACTTGGATTATATACTTAGGACTCAATGTCCACCTGAATGAAAACTACAAGTCTGGAAAACAGTTTTGCCCTTCTTAAAAGTAACATGAACTATTGTGATTTTTGGTATCAAAACTATTTACCAGACATGCAAAGCTGGATCACTCCTTGCTCAACCACATAACAACACATACCCATTGCTGTGAATACAAGAGCATGGTGCATTCATAGAAGTGTAGTAGCTCCACCAATATAGTCAGTTATG
This sequence comes from Protobothrops mucrosquamatus, assembly GCF_001527695.2. Taxonomy (NCBI): domain Eukaryota; kingdom Metazoa; phylum Chordata; class Lepidosauria; order Squamata; family Viperidae; genus Protobothrops; species Protobothrops mucrosquamatus. Next base: position 23,834 of record NW_015389211.1, read on the forward strand.
ATTCTGCTAGAAAATTGTCATAATATTTTCACTTTTCTTTAATCCGTGGGGAAAATGGGTGGTATTCCTTTTTTCAGAGGTTGATGTTGCATTTACCGTAGATAACAGATACAATACATGATTTGACAGTATGCCTATCTCAGGCATGGCTATTTTCATGATTTGGGAAAATTTTTATTCAAGATATATGAACAAGCAGCTCATAACAAGTGCAAGAATGCTGATCTTGAAATAACAGTAGCTGTAGCAGAAAAGAGCTGTGAAGATTACCTGTGACTTGCAAGCATTTTATGACATTCAAACTGGCAGAAGATATTTAGCCTTCCATTATACGTGTCAGAAAGGGTGATTAAACACAGTAAGAAACTAAGGATGGACTTGCACTAAAATCAGAACGACCAGAGTAGTTTTCAATGTGTTTCACTCATTTTCTATAGCCTAATACGTGCTTTCCAAATTAAAAAAAAAACCATTTACAATATCTTTTTATATTTTTTTCCAAATGGTGAGCATATTCACTATCTCCACCCACTTGGTATTTCTGTTTTCCCAACTGACATGACTTTCAATTCCCTTGTCATTCGTGTCACATAGAGATTTGAGGCAAGTTTAGCCTGCTTTGAAAAAAAACAACGGGCTGCTGTGAAAATTGCATAGGGAAACTTTATATCAGATTAGTTACCCATCAGCTGGACGAGCGGAACCCAAGCGACATTTTTCACAGCCCCTACTATTTAATCTCTCTCGGCCTTTTTTTTTTTTTTAATCAGCGAAACCTGCTACTTTCTGCCATGAGAAGCTTGTATGGTGCCCAAGGTATAATTCCTCTCCTGTTCATTTATATACCAAGTTGGTTTCAACCAAACAAGCATGTATGACCTAAAACGTATTTTTAGTATCAGAAACAAAATGCAATTGCCCACCTACCTCTTAGAGTAGTGCTGTAAAAACTTACCCAATTGAAAAATCTTGAGTGCGTTCCCTTGTCTTGCTTGCAGTCTCACTATTGTTTCCAATATCACCTTCCCTTTTCCAGGCATAAGGATAAAAATCAGTGATGGATGAGACAACCAGCCAATCAGATCTCTGCAACTTGGGTATTTGTGCTAATTCCCTGGGTATGGAACTTTTCCCTCCCACCTCCCACCAGCCTTACAAATACTTTAAATCTCAGCTTGGGAGGAACTAAAATGTGTGTACCTGGTGCAGTCAGGTTATTTTGAAAGATTTTGGAAGCTTGTGTGTGTCTGCACACGCCTTGACACATATATCGGCTTTTGCACTGAAACCTTGAGCATATTTTATCCTTATTGTTTGGTTCAATAAAAGGTGAGTGAATTTTGGGCAAGGTGGGGTGATATAAATCAGCAACGTGCTCTCAGGCGTACGCCAAAAAGAAGAAAAAAATGGCAAAATTGGGGGTGGGCTGAATGAGAGAATGCGCGAAGGTGATCCTATTTGGGGAACCTAGGAACCAGGATCCCAAGACTCTAAAGGAGACCAAAGCAAGAAATGGACAAATGATTTTGATTGCTGTTAAAAAAAAAAAGCAAGAACAGGATGGAATTGAAAAAGGGAGGGAGATGTAATGGCATCCTGATTATTTATTTAGTTATTTTCCTAAGGAAACTACTTACTCCTTCATAAATAGCTTCCTTTGAAAAAGAAAATGGGGGGTGTCATGCTATCTTGAAACTGAGTTTTATCAAAATTAATACAATTTTTTCATGGAGAAAATGAGTTTAGGAGGAGAGTATTTATGTAACATTTCATGTAATACATTTATATTCTACAGGGTGGGGGGAACGCAAAAAGCTATACAGAGTATCTAAAGTTAAAACTGTGAAGCCATGAAAAAGCTTCAATCGGCCATTAACATGTAAGAAATGATAAACTTTTCTGAAGCCTAAATTAGATATTTCTTTGATAATTAACAGCTTAGTTGGAAAAGAGTGATATGGCACATACGTTTCTTCTTCTTCTTCTTCTTCTTCTTCTTCTTCTTCTTCTTCTTCTTCTTCTTCTTCTTCTTCTTCTTCTTCTTCTTCTTCTTCTTCTTCTTCTTCTTCTTCCTCTTCTTCTTCTTCTTCTTCTTCTTCCTCTTCTTCCTCTTCCTCTTCTTCTTCCTCTTCTCCTCCTCCTCCTCCTCCATATACTGTAGATGATATGGATCAGGACCCTATTCCATACTACTACACTTTGCTCAGGAAAGCAAGCATAGCAAATTCAGCATTAGAGGAAAAAGTCTTAGCTTGCAGCTTGAATGGCATTTGGTAGCTAAAGGGCCACTTCTCCCTTTCCTCATAGCCATTTGTTATGCTTCTCCTGCTATAGGCATTTCTAAGAGGATTTTCTTCATATAGAAACTGACAATGTTTTAATCATAATTTCCCAACACCTAAAACGTTGAAAGTCAGAATCAACTCCATGAATTGAGCCCAGAAATCCATCAGAATTTAAAGTACATTTTAATCATCAGAGTCATTTTACAGTCAGAAAATTATTTACATTGATTGTTATATTGCTTTCTTGTGATGTTTGCTTATGTTGCGGTGTATTTTTGATTTACTTGTACTGACCTTAGTTGTAAGTGCGCACTAAATAAAATTGCTATTATAACACAATATGAACACAATATGACCTTAACCCGGCAAATGCTTTTGTACCACTGTTACAATTGAATTTAAAACCACTTAACTACGGCAATTTGTCTCAATGCTGACTTGTGTGTGTAGTTCTTAACTGATTACATTCTCTTCTTATGACCATCCCACCATCCCTATCAGCATAAAACATTTTAATAGCCAAGAAACAGGGAAACAGCTCTCTTTTGCTTAGTTTTTATGAGGGCATATTAAGCAAGAACTAATAAACCCATCCAGATGGAAAGAGTTAAGGGTTGGCCTCTTTCTAATCTGCTGCCCTAATGCATCTCAGTGAAGGATGACTAATTGGTCCTGCATTGTTGCAGTCCACAGGGCTGTCAATCTTTGATCCAGAGTAAACTAAAACAAAAAAAAAATTCAGATAACAAACGATGAGGTAATAATAGCCCTAGGCTGTCTGAGCCCTTCCATTCTTTAGGCAAATTGTAGATAGGCTCAACAACTCAAAAGAGCAGTGTATCTCGGTTTAGGACAGGGATCTTCAAACTTGACAACCTTAAGACTTGTAGGCTTCAATTCCCAGAATTCCTCAGCCAGCACGGAGACCTCTGGTTTAGGAACCTGTTTAAAAAGGATCCCTTATTTTTAAGAATCACTGTATTTTCCTCTCATTTCACAATACTTGGCTATCCTGGTACTCAGCTCCTTATTGATTAAGCTGATTGAGCTGCTCAGCAAAAATTTAGGATTTTTTTCTTCCATGTCTGCTGTTTTTAGGTACATAACCTGCTTCCATGTTTGCCTGTTGACCAAAGAATGTGAACTTCTGCAAGTTCTGTTGTGACAATACACTTGTTCTGTATTGGAAGGTGTTGGCGGGAGGGGGGGGGACTAGACTACATGCAATGAATCTTAATTTGGAAAGTGGGGAGAGAGAGATGGTGAGAAGAGAATATATAATTTCTTCTAACTGGAAAGGATTTCAGAACTCATCAGATCCAACCTCTTGCACACGGCAGAATTCACACCATCCTTAAGAAATAACTTCCAGCCTCTGTATATAAAAACCAACCAGAAAGGGGAAGCCTATCGTAGCCTGTTCTATTGATTGACAGCTCTTACTGTCAAGAAGTTCTTCCTGAGCTTCTTAAACTTCTCTTCTTCTCTTCTGAACTTCTCTTCTTAAGAAGAAGAGACTGGACAGCCACTTGTCTGGAATGGTATATGCAGGGGTAGGCAACCTTGACTCTTTTATGACTCGTGGACTTCAACTCCCAGAATTCCTGAGCCAACATGGCTCAGCTTGGAAAGCTCTCCCTTTTCCCTCAGCATGGCTGGCTCAGGAATTCTGGGAGTTGAAGTCCACGAGTCATAAAAGAGCCAAGGTTGCCTACCCCTGCCCAAAAGGATCAAAGCAATTTGATAGCTGTAATAGGTTGGTCCACCAAGGCCAGTCACAGTGGCTACAGTGGTTTAGGCCAGGGGTAGGCAACCTTGGCTCTTTTATGACTCGTGGACTTCAACTCCCAGAATTTCTGAACCAGCCATGCTGGCTCAGGAATTCTGGGAGTTGAAGTCCACGAGTCATAAAAGAGCCAAGGTTGCCTACCCTTGGTATAGGATCTCCTGCTTAAGCAGGAGGTTGGACTATAAGACCTCTGATGTGTGATCTGTATCTACCGCCTTGAAGTTTCATCCCATTAGTTCTAATTTTGTCTTCTGGAGTTAAGTAAGAATCACTTGAATGAATGTCCTGAACAGCTCTTTCATCTGTGGCCATTTGGGATGGCAGTCAATAGCACCAAAACTTTAGGAGGAATGATCAAAGCAACATGAAATGTCAAGCTTTCTGCAATGTTGTTGTTGTGAGCCCTATTGTTAAATCCATTGCTGCTAACATCAGATTGCCAGCTTTAGGGTTCTGATGTTTGTATCTCCCTGGGGCAGTACAGAATATAACTGAATAATTCTTTTACAAGTAGTCCTTAACTTACAACCGTAATTAAGCCTAGAAGTGAGTGGTACGTTGTTGCAGTCATAAATTGAGGCAGTATCTGACCAGATCAGATTTTTTTGAAATATGTTACGGTGGACATTAACCAAACACTATAGTTGTTAAATGAATCAATTTTTCCTAATGGGCATTTTTTTTTTGCCAGAAATCATAAAAACTGAAGACTGGCAAAAAAAAAATATGTCACAAATTGTGGTCACATGACTGTGGGAAGCTGCAAACAACCATAAAGGTTGCTTGTCAAGTGCCCAAAATAGTTGCTTGCCAAGTGCCCAAAGTGCCCATAAAGGTTGCTTGCCAAGTGCCCAAAGTGGTTTGTGAGTGTGTGCAGCTGTTGCAAGTGAAAATAGGTTGTAAGTTGCTGTTGGGAGATCCGTCATAACTTTGACTTGTTGTTAAGTGACCGGTCGTAAGCTGAGGACTACCTATAATCACCTTTGTTAAGAGTGGTGTCCATTTTTCTTCGCAGGCTATTCACTATGGCATCAGGAGGACAATCGCACGCGGTGGTCAAAGCTGTGGAGACCCTGAGCAGAGGGCAAGATGTACGGAGAGAAACGGAGCTTCTCATGAAGCCTTATGCCAACTGGGAGGAGTTTCTCATGCCAGCGCCCATTTCCATTGCTATCCTAGGGGAGCTGATCTTCATCTCAACAGGACAGGGGGATTTCTCCATCAACACGTTACCTCCTGAGGGAGGCTTCCAGCACCTCAAATATCCAGAATCCTTCAAAGCCTCCTTGTGCCAAGTCAGCAATCGAGGCTGGACCGCCTTCAACGAAGCCCACGTCAACATGGACCAGATTAGACTGTTGGCAGGCAGCATCCCGGAACAGATGAAAACCATTGTACGGACTCTCATCCAGGACACGGAGGTCGTCACGGCTTTGCTTCCGAATCAGCTCAAAAACCTCCAGGCAGTGACAGAGCAATGCGGTGGGCTGGCCAAGGCGGTCAGGGCCAAGTTCACAGATGTCATCCACCTCATCCAAGAACTCCTGGAGGCTTGTCTCAATGCCAAGCGGGGCTATGAGAAGGAGCTGAAGGAAGTGCAGATCGCTCTGGAACAAGCCAAGATCCGAGAAAAGTCAGCCAAGGAAGCCAAGGAGATGGCCGAACGATACCATCATCAGATGAAGGAGCAAGTTGAGGAGTCTTTCCAACAGTATAAAGAAGCCATGGACTCCATCCCTACAGGATGGGATGCGGTAGGAATGGAGCTGGTCGCTACTCTCACCCAGACTCTGGGGACGTTTTCAGTTGAGTTTAGCCGGATGCTAGCAGGGAAGCAGAAGAGTCTTGGAGAAGCAGCCGAGATGGGCGGAGGTGAAGGACTGAAGAGGATGATTCCTTTCATCTCAGCCAGTGTCATATGTTCAAAGTCAGCTGAGCTTTTGACTTTTGCTACTAGCTTGAGGAATCTCTTGGATGACCACGGAGACGTTAAGATCTCCATGATTCTCGATGAAAAGAC
>NW_015389211.1:30968-64887 GCF_001527695.2 Protobothrops mucrosquamatus
TTTCTCCTTAGTTCTAGGTTGCTTCTCTCCTTGATTAGTTTCCATCCGTTGCTTCTTGTCCTGCCTTCAGGCGCCTTGGAGAATAGCTTGACTCCCTCTTCTTTGTGGCAGCCCCTGAGATATTGGAACACTGCTATCATGTCCCCCCTCGTCCTTCTCTTCATTAAACTAGACATACCCAATTCCAGCAGCCGTTCCTCATATGCTTTAGCCTCCAGTCCCCTAATCATCTTTGTTGCTCTTCTCTGTACTCTTTCTAGAGTCTCAACATCTTTTTTACATCACGGTGACCAAAACTGGGTGCAGTATTCCAAGTGTGGCCTTACCAAGGCATTGTAAAGTGGTATTAACACTTCACGTGATCTTGATTCTATCCCTCTGTTAATGCAGCCTAGCACTGTGTTGGCCTTTTTGGCAGATGCAGCACACTGCTGGCTCATATTTAAGTGATTGTCCACTAGGACTCCGAGGTCCCTCTCACAGTTACTACTATTGAGCAAGGTACCCCCTATACTATACCTGCACATTTGAGTTTTCTTGCCTAAATGTTGATAAGTGAGACATTTCATATGTGAGTTTTGCCGCATTTTACGATCTCTCTCTTGCCACATTTGTTAAGTGAATCACTGCAGTTGTCGAATTAATAACCTGGTTGTTAAGTGAATCTAGCTTTCCCAGTGATTTTGCTTGTCGAAAGGTTGCAAAAGAGGATCACAAGACTCCAGGACACTGCAACCGTCATAAATGTGAGTCAGTTATCAAGCATCTGAATGTAAATCCCATGAGGCCTGGGGAATGCTACAACGGTCGTAAGTATGAAAAATGGTCAACAAGTCACTTTTTTCGGTGCCATTGTAATTTTGAACAGTCAATAAACAAACGGTTGTAAGTTGAGGACTACCTATATATGCTTTCCAGTTTCTTTAAGGGCAGAAAAAAAAAAAAACCTCTGATCTCCTTATAGTAGCTGGTAATTAAGACATGTTTTCTGGAAATAAAGTTACAGGTAGTCCTCGACTTACAACAATTCATTTAGTAACCATTTAATACAATGGCAATGAAAAAAGTGACTTATGACCGTTTTTTACACTTAAGACCATTGCAGCATCCCTGTACTCATGTGATCAAAATTCGGATGCTTTGCTACTGGTTCATATTTATGACGGTTGTCGTTTCCCGGGGTTAATGTGATCCCCTTTTGCGACCTTCTGACAAGCAAAGTCAATGGGGAAGCCAGGTTCATTTAACAATCGGGTTACTAATTTATCAACTGCAGTGATTCACTTAACAACGGTGGCAAAAAAGGTCCTAAAATGGGGCAAATCTCACTCAACAAATACATTTTGGGCTCAATTGTGGTCAAGGACTACCTGTATATGTTTATGTTCAGTGAAATAGTGAAAAAACACTGTAGTTTGATTTATTGATGGGCATTCTCACTTGCTTATTCAGTTAAAGAAATAAACAGACACCGTTTAATAGTTTCATCACAGCTGGGCTATTGCATCTTTTAGTAAGATCACAGATCTTGATTTGTTGCTTCGTGCTATTTTATTGTGCCTTTAAAAAAAACTATTTGCTTTCTTTAGATGCTTAGGATTGCTAGTTTTATTTTGAAGGAGAAGCAACATCTTATTAAAAGGGAATCAAATGCACATAATAAATACCAGCTTTTGCGTCTGTAGGTTCCATCATTTTTGTCAAACTGAAGAAAGCAGCCTCGGGATGTTGCTGCACAAGCTCCATTCCCTCCATGCACCGTATGACACCAGAATACAGGGGTGACAAACTCAATTTCATTGAGGACCGCATCAGCATTGTGGTTGCCCTCAGGGGGCCGGGTGGGTGTGGCCAGGTGGGTGAGGCCTACTGGGTGGGTGTGGATGGAGTGGGTGTGGCCTACTGGGTGGGTGTGGCCAGCTCTACATTGTTCGCATCAAGGGTGCCTATGGGGAGCCTGGGCAGGAGTGGGATAGATCTGAGGGTCTCTGGCAGAAGGGGGTGGGACCAGGGCAAGCGCCAAAGCATGGTCCATTGGAGGAGCCTCACTGTTCCTCTCAGGCCATGCAGGGGGTGGGGGGGCTTATGGAGCTAAGACTAAATGCGTTTTAGCATAGATGGCCACCACAAAATTGTACATTGGCTCCCAACCGGCCAGGGCCAAGGCAGAGGGGGCCGTTCCCTCACTGTTTCCAGTATGGCTTTGCGGGCCACATGAAACCACTTTGCGGGCCGCATCCGGCCCCCGGGCCTTGTGTTTGACATGTCTGCCATAATACATATGCAGATAGTCCCCAACTTCCAACAGTTCATTTAGTGACCCTTCAAAGTTACAACGGCATTGAAAAATGTGACCCTTACTATTATGACATCCACATGGGTAAATGTGGATAAATTCTCTCATCAACTGAATGGTTGATAAATAAGGCAGTCAATAAGAGATCTACCTGTGCTCTCCTGCACGGATAGAACAGAAAATTCATGCGATTTATGTGGAATTTGAGCCACTGCAGTAGTTTGAAAACATAGAGAAAACTTCAGGCAGTTTCATGGGAACTGTGTCTATTTTTCTGACTATGTATACTACCAGCATCTCCTTTAACGTAGGAGATTGATTGAGTGTATTTATTAAACTTCTATTTACTGTACTTTTTTCTAAGCCAAGAAGGATAAGCATGTAAAACTGAGCCTTTTGCTATCTTCTTACCAACAGTGTTCAGAGGAACATCTTGTCATGGTTCCAACAGATGAAACTCTTCAAAAGAACTTTGAGGCATTGTTTACCTTAAAGGATCTTTTATTCGAGAAACAAAGTATCGGCACTACATAGTTAAAACCAAAAACTGAATTCCCCTCCCCGGACACAAAGTAGCAAAGCACAATTCCCTCTTCCAATTAACAGTCATAAATCACATTCTCCAATTAGCCTGAAGCGAGGGCCTTCTCCCCAACTCTCCTGCCCGCCAAATTTCTATGAACCTAATAACCTTCAGTTCCCATGGCTGAATTATTATTGTTATGATTAGCTGGACTCTCATCCACATTCCCCCCCCCCCAGCATCAACTAACTCTAAAAGCGAAAGAGAAAAGATGTCTACATTTCCATCTGTTGTCAAAGCAAGAACATCCGATGTTAACAGCATTGACACATCTCTTATTTTCTTCTGTGCAATGAAGGTACAAGGGAGCAATAGGCTGACTTTGAAAACCACTGAGTCTTAGAGAGCGCTGTAAAGCACTGTGAAGCGGTATATAAGTCTAAGTATTATTGAGATTGTTACCTCTGTCTTGGTTTGTGTGATGAGCCCTGGAAAGGCTGGGCTGGGCTGGGCTGGATATAGGCCAGTGGTGGCAAACCTATGGCACGCATGCCAGAGGCAGCACTCAGAGCCCTCTCTGTGGACACGTGCTGTTGCCCCAGCCCACCTCCCCCCACGGCCCCCTCACCAGCAGTCCCTGGAGGAGAGTCACCCCCGGGCATGGCCTGCACAGAGCCAAGGACATGGCAGCCGGGCAATGGGGACAAGACTCCGCCCTCATGCCCTGTTGCACGCAGATGCTGCAGGGTGCGGGCAGAGGGCATGGCCGCCATGGTGCTGCTGGGCCACCTGGGTGATCTGCGGCAGGCCGTGGAAGCGGTGGGTGGCCCTGTGGGCAGGCGGAGGGGAGCGGGGTAGAGCAGGGTTGGAGTGGGGGCAGGTTTTGGGCAGTAAAAGGTTCGCCATCACTGGTATAGGCTATTCTGGGTCACATGACCAGGAAGGTGGGAGGGGGTCCTTGAGCTGTTGGCAGCATTCCAAGCTGCAACCCACATCTCCCACCAAGTTGAGCTTTCTGAAATGCTCCAGAATCTGCCTTCTTAAAAACTCTATATCTTTATTTTTCTTTGATTTTCAGAGCATTATCTTGAAAGATAGATAAACAGATGAAGATAAGATAACCTTTATTGTCATTTTTTTACTGTAGGCACAACGGCACACATCAAAAATGAAATTTAGTTACCTGCTCTCAAAGTGAAACACATACATGACACATACCTAAACATACTATATACAACATACGTATAGACCCATACCCCTATATATACATAACAATAACTATTAAATACTGTCCATCTTGAATATAAAACGGAAGGTTAATGCTGTATGGAATGAAACTGGCTGAATCTGGATGTTCTGCTTCGGATACCACGGAGCCTCCTCCCAGAAGGTAACAAGGAAAACAGGTCGTGAAGAGGATGTGTAGTGTCCCAAATAATCTTACGGATCCTGCTCAAGCAGCGCTTCTGTGCTATGTCCTGGATGGGAGGGAGGGAACTGCCAATGACCTTTTCGGCCATCCTCACCATTCTCTGCACCGCCTTCCTTTCTGAAGCAGTGATGCTTCCAAACCAGACTGTGATGCTCTAAGTCTGGATCATTTATGTATAACTGCTTTCCAAAATTCTGTGGGGTCAAAAAGTATAATAATGGAGAAGTCAAGATAGCAAACTGGGCACAAAAGCAAAGGGATTTATTATTTTCTGTTGGAAATAATGACCAATCTTTGAAAAGGCATCTTTAGGGAAGGCCAAAACGTGGGGCTTTGCTGCCATCTCATGTTTTGTGGCCCAGATCTTATAGGGCTACCTAGGGATATGAGGATAGCTAACTCGGAGAGGTTTGCAATAATTGTGATGATGATCCCTTATGCTGTGGAGGCCTACCAAGAGAACCAGCACCTTGAATTGGACTGGAAGCAAATTGACAACCAATGTAACCTGTGAAGTACATTGAAACATGTCCATTTCTGCTCAAACCACTGCAATTTGATGGGTTGAAGTTTCGGGTCTCCAAAGGAAGCCCCATGGAAAGTGTGCTGCAGTAGTCAGTTTTCCTCACACATTCCATTGGGTCTGTTTGTTTGATCATGACCTGACTTAACAATGGCTTATTAAGTCATTGCCTTCTCTTAGTTTGACCTGATGGAAGGCAACCTTAATCTTGGAGATGACATATTGGTCTGTTGGATCAAGAATTGAAGATCTTCCACTCAAGAATTTTGAAGCAGTCTATTTACTACCCAATACATTTGCTTTCAATAGAAGAGTAGCTCAAGAGTTGTACTGTGAAGATGTACCTAGATGGGTAATGAAATGTCTACAAGGAAACAACCAAGACCAGAGAGCACCAAGGACTCCACAGGTTTGCTTTCCTACATTATCCACCAGAGAAAGAAAGAGAACAGGAAAAAATGTAATAATCAAAAAGATGACTGGCTATATAAAAGGGGAGAAACTGAGCAGCTACCGTATATATTTACTTAGAGTAAAAATGACCAACTGAATTTTAGAGGTTTGAACCAAAATGAAGAGTAGATGCTTTTCAAACAGAGGAAAACATGATAGACAAATTATAGTATGTGTATATTACATGCTTGCACATAGGTATGCACATAGATACATGTAAATACCAGATAGATGATAGATAGGTAGGTATATAGGCAGACAGACAGACTCATACTTTTTGATCGTTCCTTCACTCCAAAAATGAATGAAGCCTGCAATGACAATAGGAGCAAAAACAATAATAGCATTAAATAGCAGTGAATTCAAATTAATGGCATGTCAAAATTGGACATCATATATCTCCATGGCGGCGAACCTATGGCACGGGTGCCACAGGTGGCACGCAGAGCCCTGTCTGTGGGCACGCGCGCCGTCGCTCCAGTCCTAAGCCTTCAGCTGGGTTTTATAAAACCTTTTCACTTTAGGCCTCCACTGCCGTGTGCAAAAAAAAAAAGGTTGAATCAATTTCAACTTCTCGCGGGAAAAAAAAAGATCTCGCAAAATTGGAATTGATTGATTGAACTTTTTAGTCCCACCCAGTCTGCTGTTATCAGCGCAGCCACGCCCACCCAATGGGCCACACCCACCCAATGGGCCACGCCCACCCAGCACCCAATGATACATAAGTGGGTTTTGGGTTGCGGTTTGGGCACTCAGTCTCTAAAAGGTTTGCCATTACTGATATATCTCAATCCTTTTCTCTCAACCCTTTTCTCTACCACTTCAGCTTTTCTTCTACTAGAAAAAGCCTCAAAAGAGAAGAGTGGTAGGGCAGACAAACTAGTAGGCAGATCGGCTCAGAGGAAGAGCTAGTGGTCCATAAAAATTGACTGAAGAGAGAAGAGGGAACTGGTACCGAAAGTAGAAACAAAAATAGAAGTATTTAGTAGGAGCTAACATGAGGACCTACCTCAGAAATGATCAGCCAAGATGGTTTTTGAAAGGATCCTAAATGGCAATATCTATAACTGTTTCTTGGTTTTCTAGTTTTAGCAAATACAGAGATGACCGAGTGGCCCACTTCCCATTCTATTACTCTGAGGGAAATACAATAATATAGAAGAGCCTAGACTGCCTCCATTTCTCTCCTGGATTGAAAGACAAGTCTATATTAATTAATCAGCTCCATCCTGGGGGATTTCCCTCATCCCCTTCTGTTCATTATGTTCAGTAGCTTTTCTCTCTATTTCAGTCACTTTTGGCAAGACAGCCTTCAGCTCAGAAGAGATTTTTGTCACTCTGACATGGATATTTTTTTCAAATTTTTCCTTTTTCTTAATGACCCTGTCCTCTATGGCCAGTTGGGCATTGTCGCAATCTTCTGCTAAGTTGACACGCTCTATCTGGAATTGGGGATCGGAAGGGTCCATGGAAATAAGCCTCCCTGGCATGTTCACTTTATCCATCAGGCATTCTGAGGACACTTCTGTGTATGTTTCGGTTATCATGTTTACCAAGTGAGACATATTAGATGCATTGAGTGCCTGCTTAGAGAACCCATCTATGAGGTGCTGGGAGTAACTTGAAATTTTGGCAATATTTTCAACGGATAGTAGAAATTCGGTAAGATCTTTATTCCAATAGGATTCGGTGAGACTGTAGATCATCTGGAAGAAACGCACCATTTTCTCCCACTGTTCTTTCACTCGTCCCATGGCATCCAGGCCTTTGATCAGCACCTTTTTGGCTGTTTCAAAATCATTCTGTTTTGCTTCCCATTTCCTCCTTTCATTGAGCACATCCAGCCAATCCTTATTCTGTCGTATTAAGTTGTCAAAACGTTTGTGGTATTCGTCTTGGCTCATCTTCAGCATTTCTAAAATTTCGTTTATTTTTTTAAAAAAAACATTTTTCGCTGCTAACACCGGGTTTTCTTGAACCTTTATCTGGGATTGTGCCATATCTGGCGCCATGGGACCAAAAGCGGATGTGCCATTATATGCTCTGCTTCTGCTATCAAAAATTTCCATAGCGTTTGAGAGAACGTTCATTGTCTTTTTAAGACTTTCCTTGTTTGTGTTGCCCAGTTCTACTGCTTGAGTTAACATATCGGCGATATCCATTGTACACTGGCATATTTCCATTGCCAAAGTCTTGAGGCTACACTCATTTACTTTTGTTATTTGTCCTATCAGTTGCTGAGATTTATTTTTGATCCATACTGTTTTGATTTCATTGTGTTTTTTATTGCAGAGGAGATCCATGTCAATATTACCTTCATCATCCACCACGGTTTTAAGAGCATCCACCAATGCCCACATTTCAGCTGACTGGGCACAGATATCATTCATGGCTGTAAAGTCATCCGCGATTTCAAACTCTATCTCACTTCTGCTGTGAGTTGAACAAAGCAACTTATGATCGTTAGAGCTAAGCAAAGATGTCAGATTGATAATTGGCCCTTTCAAGATTTCTCTTAGGGTTGAAGTGAATTGCAGAGATACATTATTCCAGCCAGCAGCAGAAATGGTATCTTTCACTTTTCTATAATCATCAAATGTTTCAGCCACTCTGTTCTTCATTTCCTTGTAGTATTCCTTTGCTTTCGCTAGTGCTTCTTCAGCTGCTGCCTTTCGTAGCGTCAAGTCTTCCAATGCCCGTCTGGTTTCTGTCAATCCTTGTTCATTCTGTGATTTAGAGCTTGTATACACTTCTAGGAGTTCCCCAATCAGACAGACAGTACTATCAAACCTATCGTCAACTTTTTGAAATAAATATAAACATTCACTTGCAATTGATTCCAGTAGACTTAATTGTCCAGGTAGCAAGTCACCCGTCAAGGTAACGTCTTCCTGGAACAAGGTCCGGGTGTTTCTTTCAATTTGCTCAGGGATGCTCATAGAAAGAAGACGGATGCCGTACGTATTGTTTTGAGCAATATTAAAAGCATCCACTCTTTTGATCAGCTTCTTTTTGGTGGTTTCAAAATCATACTGCTTCGTTTCACATTTCTTCATTTCACTGAGCACATCCAGCAAATCCTTATCCAGCTGCTTCAAGATGTCAAAACTCTTCTGGTATTCTTGTTGACTTATCGCCAGCATGTGTCTAGTTTGTGTTTGTTTTAGAAAAATGTTCATAAAAGTGCCCGTAGGCTCATTAGGAATGCCATCTACCACTTTTCGATAATTGTCAAACGTTTCAGCTACTCTGTTCTTTGTTTCCTTGTAGTTTTTCTCTGCTTTTGCCTGGGCTTCTTCAGCGGCTGCCTTTCTTAGCTTCAGGTCTTCCAATGCACACCTCGTTTCTACCAATCCTTGCTCATATTGTGATTTGGAACTTGTACACACATCCAGAAATTCCCCAATCATACATATAGCATCATCAAACTTACTCTCAACTGACTTTGCTAAATATGAATAATCATTTACAATTGACTTCAGGCTGTCTGGTTGGTTAAGGAGCAAGCTGTCCCATAACAGATCCTTTTCCTGAAATAAGATTTGGATAGCCTTTTTGATTTGCTCAGGGACGCTCATAGAACGGAGCCGGATGTCATCCATATTCTTGTGGGCTATGCTGAAGGCATGCCACCCACTGTTGCTCACCTGCATCAGGGAAGCCTGGAAAGAGTTCGGATACTTCAAATATTTGTAGCCTCCCTCAGGTGGGGCAAGATTGATGGCAAAGTCTCCTTGTCCTGCAGCAATGTAAGACAGCTCCCCTAAGATACCGATGGAAATGGGCCCAGGCATCAGATACTGCTCCCAGTTTGCATGGGGCTTCATCATCAGCTTCGTCTCCTTTTGGACTTCCTCTGCTTTGATAATGTTCATTAGGACTTCCACAGCAAGTGAATCTTTAGTCTGGGCAGCCATTTCCGCCTGGATAAAACTAAACCAAAAAAAGAGAGGAAAGGTTGAACAGTTAATGTTGTATTCCTGGAAATACCTGGGTTGGGAAAAAAAATCCCAGTGAACTCACAATTTGCCACTTCCATGATAATTACAGTGATACTTTTTTTACTGGCACCAACTTTCTTTTTAGAAATGGGCAAAAATTGCCTGACTTGCTGTACTTTTATGAATTAGATCTAGAAACTCACTTCTGATCCTTTCTTTCACATGTCCCTAGTTTGCTTCTCTCAGAAATGTTGGATTAATGCTCCTATAACTATATTCACTGGGAATTTATAGATTTTACTTTTAACACATCTGGAGAGAAACAAGGATTTTTAAAATCACAATATTCATTAAGTGTTGCTTAAACAATGCCAGCAATAAAAACTGAATATTACACTTCTATACTTCAGTCTAAATAACTGAAAAAATATATATTATTGAAGAAAAATGCGACCACAAAAGCCCAGACCAGCACAGTACCATTGAGAAAGAAAAACAAGAAATCCAAGAAGAAACCAGCATGGCTGCACAAAGATCTCTCTGACAAACTGAAAGACAAAAAGGACAAATAAAAAAATGGAAAGAGGGGCACATAACCAAGGCTGATTATCAGCAGACAGCCAGAACAGACAAAGACAAAGTCAGGAAAGCAAAGGCCCAGAACGAACAAAGACTCGCAACAGAAATCAAGGACAACAAAAAAAAGTTTCTTCCAACATATAAATAACAAGAAAAAAGTCAAGGAAACTGTAGACCCACTAAAGAGAGAAGATGGCAAGGAAATTACAGGCAACAAGGAGAAAGCAGAGCTGCTTAACTTATACTTTGCATCAGTCTTCACACAAAAAGAAACCATAGCCCAACACACCCCAAAAAAATAATACTGCAAAAGACATACTAGAAACAAAAATCAAAACAAGCAAGAAAATGGTAAGAGAACACTGTCCAACCTTGACAAATATAAATCACCAGGATCTGACAGATTACATCCCAAAATTCTAAAAGAGCTGGCAGATGTTATCTCAGAACCATTGCACCACATCTTTTACAAATCCTTGAGCACCGGGGAAGGGTGATTGGAAAAGGGCTGATGTGGTCCCTATCTTCAAGAAAGGGGAAAAAATGGACCCAGGAAACAACAGACCAATCAGTTTAACATCAATACTTGGGAAGATCCTAGAAAAGATAATCAAAAAACAGATTTGTGAACAGCTAGAAGCAAACAAAGTCATAACTAGCAGCCAGCATGGGTTTGTTAAAAACAGATCATGCCAAACCAATCTTCTCATTCTTCAATAGTAGACAAGTGAAACGCAGTGGATGTAGTATACCTAGATTTCAGTAAGGCATTTGACAAAGTGGACCACAAC
The DNA here is from genome assembly GCF_001527695.2 of Protobothrops mucrosquamatus. Taxonomy (NCBI): domain Eukaryota; kingdom Metazoa; phylum Chordata; class Lepidosauria; order Squamata; family Viperidae; genus Protobothrops; species Protobothrops mucrosquamatus. Next base: position 41,507 of record NW_015389211.1, read on the forward strand.
CTACTCCTTGGTAAGCTAGAAAAAGGTGGAATAGACAACATCACCACCAGATGGATCTGTAGCTGGCTGAAAAACTGTACTCAATGAGTAGTCCTCCATGGCACTACATCCACATGGAGAGAAGTAAGCAGTGAGGTACCACAAGGTTCCGTCTTAGGCCCAGTACTCTTCAACATCTTCATAAATGACTTAGATGAGGGAACTCATCAAATTCGCAGATGACACTAAATTGGCAGGAGTAGCCAATACGCCAGAAGACAAACTCAGGATCCAAAAAGATCTTGACAAACTTGAACAATGGGCCCTATCCAACAAAATGAGTTTCAATGTGGAGAAAAGCAAAGTCTTACACTTAGGCAGGAAAAAACCAAAGGAACAAATACAGATTGGGTGAGACCTGGCTTAAAAACAGTAACTGTGAGAGGGACCTTGGAGTCCTAGTCTAGTGGACAATCATTTAACTATGAGCCAGCAGTGTGCAGTAGCAACCAAAAAAGCTAATACAATCCAGGGTTGTATAAACAGAGGCATAGAATCAAGATCAAGTGCAGTATTAGTACCATTTTATAAAGCCCTAGTAAGACCATGCCTCGAATACTGCAGCCAATTTTGGTCACCATATCACAAAAAAATTCAGAGAAGAGAAACTAAGATGATCAAAGGCTTGGAAACCAAAACATACAAAGAACGGCTATGGAACTTGGGTTTGGCTAGTCTAAAGAAAAGAAGAAATAGGGGAGACATGATAGCAGTATTTCAGTATCTGAGGGGCTGTCACAAGGCAGAGGGGGTCAGGTTGTTCACCAGAGCACCAGAGGGAAGGACGAGAAACAATGGTTGGAAACTGATCAAAGAGAGAAGCAACCTGGAATTAAAGAGAAACTTCCTGACAGTGAGGACGATCAACCAGTGGAACAGCTTATTCCCAGAAATCATGGAAATTTTCAAGAAGAGACTGGACAATCACCTGTCTGAGATGGTATAGGATAGGTTCTCCCTCTTGAGCAGGGGGCTGGACTAGAAGACCTCCAAGGTCCCTTCCTGCTTCTATTCTATTCTATTCTATTCTAAATAATAATAATAATAATAATAATAATAATAATAATAATAATAATAATAATAATAATAATAATAATAATAATAATAATAATAATAATAATAATAATAATGTTGGAAGGGACCTTGGAGATCTTCTAGTCCAACCCCCTGCTCAGGCAGGAAACCATACCATTTCAGAGAAATGGTTCTCCAGTCTCTTCTTAAAAGTGTTGGAGCATCCACAACTTCTGGAGGCAAGTCGTTCCATTGATTAATTGTTCTCACTGTCAGGAAATTTCTCCTTAGTTCCTTACACGGTGAAGCGAGAGGGGAGGTGGGCGGCTAACCCGACTGAGTCACCTGTATCCCTGCGATGCCTTTTGCACGACAGTTTGACACATCGCCCCAAATCTTCATGCCCTTAAAAAGTAGCTCAAAATACGGAGGGGGGGGGAAAGCAACCCCCAAACGCTAACCAATTCCCGCAGCCAATCTCTAAAACTAGCCCGATTAGGCAGGGAAATCTCTGAAACTGGCAACATTACTCAAACTTCAACTCTCCCTCCCTCCCCGCTCCATACTTGCATTTTTCCACTCCCCGAGGGAGGAATGTTCTGCTCCTTCAAGGCCACAACCCTCCAGATCAGGGGCAGGCAACGTTGGCTCTTTTATGACTCGTGGACTTCAACTCCCAGAATTCCTGAGCCAGCATGGCTCAGCTTGGAAACCTCTCTCTTTCCCCTCAGCATGGCTGGCTCAGGAATTCTGGGAGTTGAAGTCCACGAGTCATAAAAGAGCCAACGTTGCCTGCCCCTGCTCCAGATGCTCGGCTGCCCTTGCAAGAAAGGATGACAAGCGGCATAAACACCCACCACCACCACCGAAGGAGACACTCACGTCGGCACTCGTTTGCTTTCAAAGTTCAGACGGCGCGGGAGCCAAAACTTCGCCCTTCCGGTGTTTTTGACGCTTGCGAAGCTCAAGCAGACTCGCGCCCTTCGTTGGCAGCCTTTTTAAGTTTCGGTTTCGCCTTTGCAGCGATTCTTGCAAATCAGGCGCTTTCCCAGATCAGCCCGAGCTTTTCACCAGCAAACCCCCCCCTCCCCAGAGGGAGAGTCGCTCCTAGGTGCAGCCCGCGCAGAGAAGCTCAGCCAAGGACATGGCAGCCGGGCAGTAGGGACAAGAGTCTGCCCCGGTGCCCCGTCATGCACAAAGGATGCTGTGGGGCGCGGGCAGAAGGTGTGGCTGCCATGGCACTGCAGGGCTGCTATGGGCGATCTGTGGCGGGCCGTGGAGGTGGTGGGTGGCCCTCTGGGTGGGGCGGGCGGGGCGGTTTTTCGGCACTCGGTCTCTAAAAAGTTTGCCATCACTGGTATAGGGTTTCCTGCCTGAGTAGGTTGTTTGACTAGATATAGAACAGGGCTTTTCAACCAGTGGTACAGGTACCACCTGTGGTACATTGGCACCTGGCAGGTGGTACGTGACCATCCTAGACAAGTGGTAGCAGGGGAGGGGAATGAGCTGAACCGGTGGCAGCAGCACACAAGCCTGAGCGAGAGATGGCTGGAACTGCAGGGCTGTCAGGGCTCAGTGGAAGTGCCAGGATCAGCGCCAGGCTCCAGCTGGAGCTCAGCGCTGATCCTGGTGCTTCTGCTGAGCCCTGAAGAAGCACCAATCAGCTGGAAAGCAGCGCTGATCCTGGTAGTTCTTCTGAGCCCAGAAGCGCCGATCAGCTGGAAAGCAGCACTGATCCTGGTGCTTCTGCTGAGCCCAGAAGAAACGCCGATCAGCTGGAATGTTGCAGCATCTCCAGGGTCTTGTGATTTACATTCAGATGCTTGGCAATTGATTCATATTTATGACGTCACAGTGTCCCAGGGTGATGTGAAGTGACCAAAACCTGCTGCAACCACCCAGCAGACGGAGGGAATAAAAACCAAACACCCCCCCTCCCCACCCCCGTTGCCAATTCTCAACAGAAATGCTCACAACAATGAAAACCTTGGACAGGAGGAAGAGCGCCGCCAGGTGGGCAGGCAGGTGTCTTGCTCGGCTGTGGCTTCAGGGGCAGTCACTTCGAACAGTCACTAAGCGAACTGTTGTAAGTTGAGGACTACCTGTACTTTATCACTTTTTTCTTTTTCTTTTTTTTGGGTCATCAAGTTTTTGACACCTTGCTAGGCAACTGGTGGTACTCGGATATTGCCATATTCTAAAAGTGGTACAATGGGTGAAAAGGTTGAAAAGCCCTGATACAGAAGACCTCGAAGGTCCCTTCCAACTCTGTTCTGTTCTGTTTGCTGACATGATTCCTACTTTGGGAAGGCAGGGGATCGCCAGTGGGGCAGGAGATTTATCTCTTTATTTAAATTTATTGGCCTCCTGACTCTCATTGAACTTCTTATCCCGGTATAGTTTTCCATTGCTTCAAAGATCAGTGGATATAGCATGTTAGCTATATAGCTAAGAGCTTCTGATGTTACTGTTCTAAGCATCTAAGCCTGCAAAAGGCATGCAGAGAAAAATGCAAAAAGATGATTCTCCAGCAGTTGCCCAAGCTTTGGGCAAGCGATGCCGGAGAAGGTGTGAAGGAAAGTGAAGTGAATCCCCGAGGCTGTGTTACTTTCACAAATGAGGCAGCTCTGTGGCTGTGCAAAGCAGCTTTGAGAGAGCCCTTTGCGGGCTCAGACAGATTTCAAGCAAAGCAAAACATCTTTTCCTTCGTTTCCTGTTTTAATAATAACCACCGTCTTGTTACTAACTTTAAAGGCAGAAGAGGGCACTAGTGCTTAGAAGAGCTGGAGCTTTTAAAGTCCTCCTCTAGATTTAGAAACAGAAACTAAATAATTTTCTTTTTTTTTTCATTTGGTACCACGCTCCGGCAAGGTAAGCTGCTCTTTGGATATTTTTCTCTCAATCTTTTGCAGGCTTCTAAAATGAGCACAAAATGTTTGCCTCTTGGGTGGCTTGTTTTTTTTTTTGTTTTTTTCTTGATCGCTTTAGCCAAACTGATTTTGTTTTCATCAAAAGCAGTGGGTTCTAATTAAGACAGTCCTCTTAAGTTAATTTAGGAGAATCAGTTTGGTGTGCTAGTTAAGGCATCGGGCCAGAAACTGGGAGACCATGTTATGCCTTAGATACGGAGCCAACTGGGTGATCTTGGGACAGTCCCTCTCCCTCAGTCCTAGAAAGAAAAGGCAGGCAAGGGCTAACCTGCTTCCAAAATCTTGCCAAGAAATCTGCAGGGATTTATCCAGACAGCTGCCAAGAGTCAATAGTGACTGGGAGGCAACTGAGTCCATTTATCTCAACTTGGTAAATAGAGTTCTTTACCTGTCACTGAAGAATCCCTGGGACCAAGGATGGCCAGGCTTAACTATTTCTCTTGCACGGAGGAGAAATTGTGGGTGAGAAAGTCCTTCTGCACACAGCTTTTTAAGATACTGGAAGAAATCAATCAATCAGAATAGAGCTGGAAGGGACTTTCAGGTGTGGTCTTACTAAAGTTTCATAAAGTGGTACTAATACTTGCCGTTATTTTGATTCTGTGCCTCTGTTTATACAACCAAGGATTGTATTCGCTTTTTTAGCTGCTGCTACATTCTGGTGGCTCATATTTAAGTGATCGTCCACTAGGACTCCAGGATCCCTCTCACAGTTACTGTTTTTGAGCCAGATTTCACCTAATCTGTACTTGTACCTTTGATTTTTCCTGCCTAAATGTAAAACCTTGCTTTTCTCCACATTCTCCATAAGCCATACCCTCTAGTCTAAATCTCTGGGTTAGGAAATATCAATACGTTGCATCTTCTTTGAGGAGCACAAAATTTCAAATTATTATTATTATTATTATTATTATTATTATTATTATTATTATTATTATTATTATTATTATTATTATTATTATTATTATTATTATTATTATTATTATTATTATTTAGATTTATATCCCGCCCTTCTCCTCGTAGGACTCAGGGGAGTGAGAGACACATGAGAAAAACAATACTTCTGTGATATTCTTCTCTTGCCTTCAGCCAGAGAGGTTTTGAGGTTAGGAACCAACTTTGAATTTTAACTGAACCAAATTGACAACCTGCTCAGTGTTTGTTTTAGAGTGTCCATAGGCCCATGGATAGAGATTGACACTGTGAACTAGGATCTTCAACACATGATTGAGATAATTCCTTATCTTAAGTCTCCTAGCAGTCACAGGATAAGAGGACTTTTTTTATGTGGCGAAATCAGAAAGCAAGAAATAGGATTGAAAGAGAGGAGAGGGTTCTTGGGAAAGCAATTCAGAAGTGGAAATACCCGAGGGTTTGGTGCTTTTAAATTGTTCATAAAGTGTTTTGACTTGCAAGCATTGAAGGTTTCTGGAAGATAGCAACCTTTTCAGAGAATCAGAAACCAAAAGTGATTCTGGACAATTCCAGGAAGATCTCTTTAAATCCAGTGAAAGGTCATCAGAATGGCAACAGTAAGGAACCCACCTGGGACAGATGTTTTGGCTATCCCCCCAATAGCTGCCATTAACCTTCCTTTTCCAGAGATAGTTTTGTTTGACATTGGGGGCCTTTTGTAGCACAGCTGCCAGGTAAGCTTATTGCAGTGGTTCTCAACCTGTGGGTCGGGACCCCATTTGGGGTCGATCGACCATTTCATGGGGATCGCCCAGCAAGGCTGACCGCCATTTTTTTGTCCGCCATTTTTTTTGTCCCGGCGGGTGCCTTACCTCCCTTGGGCTGGGCCAGCTGGTGGTCAGCCTGCTCTGTCTCTGCCGCTTGCCAGCTACGCCTCGGCCGGCGCAGGGGGCGGAACCTCGCATGCGCGGCACTCCCGGGCAGGGAAAGTCCTTGACTTACGACCGGTTCGGTAGTCCTCGACTTACGACCGGTTTAGTCCTCGACTTACGACCGGTTGGAGTCGCGGCATTAAAAAGGTTGAGAACCACTGGCTTATTGTCTTTATGTGTGAAAGTGAAACAGGACCATTCAGCTTTTCCACGGCAGGTCTAGTGAATCATGGCTGCCCCTGGTCAGGCTCCAGAGGGTGAGATTCAGACAATCTCCTCTTTGCAACTAGGTCTACTTTAAAGGGATGGTGCACCACAGTTCCCTCTCTTTGGGAAAATTCGTGAGCATGAGAATACTATTTAATATTCTTCTCTTGCCTTCAGCTAGAGCTCCACAGTGTTTTTAGAATGAGGGAGTTAGGTAAAAGCAAGAAACGTGGAGGAATTCAGGGGATTCTCTGAAGCCGGACTTGACATGGCATTCTTAATGTTTACACGTAGGCTTTGATAATCTGCTCTGCAGATCTCCTCAGTAGAAACTCCAAAGTGCTTTTTCCAAAAGGCAACTGGAGCTTCTTGGTTTTTTTCTTTGAAAACATTTCGCTTCTCATCCAAGAAGCTTCCTGAGTTCAAAGAAGAAGCTTGGAAGAGAAGTGAAATGTTTTCACAGGAAAAACCAAGCCCCAATATCTCAGGGGCTGCCACAAAGAAGAGGGAGTCAAGCTATTCTCCAAAACGCCTGAAGGCAGGACAAGAAGCAACAGGTGGAAACTAATCAAGGAGAGAAGCAACCTAGAACTAAGGAGAAACTTCCTGACAGTCAGAACAATTAACCAGTGGAACAACCTGCCTCCAGAAGTGGTGAATGCTCCAACACTGGAAGTTTTTAAGAAGAAACTGGACAGCCATTTGTCCGAAATGGTATAGGGTTTCCTGCCTGAGCAGGGGGTTGGACTAGATGANAATTAAAATCCAGTTGCCTTTTGGAAAAAGCACCTTTGGGACAACCCTGACCTGGATGACTGAGAATCTCCATAGACATTCTTTGGAAGAAAGGACAGGACAAGATAGAAAGTTTTAATGAATCACTGATTCCAGAGGTCATGCTGCATCAAAGGGCTTGTCACCACAGTAATTATTAATTCTTGCCGCTTTGAGTCTCGGCAATCAACTGGACAAGTCCCTGCAGTTTATTTGGCATCATTTTTTTCAGAAGTAGCTTGCCATTGCCTTCTCATTTCTAGGGTGAGAGAGAAGGACTGGCCTAAGATCACCCAGTATAGAGTTTTCCCAACTTTTCTGGCTTTGCAGACCAGCGGGGGAGGGCAGGAAATGGTTCCATGCGAGTGGCCAGCATGCGCCCACAGCTCCATTTGCACAAGCAGCGTGCATGCGCACTCGCCACTCATGAAAATGGAGCGCACGTGCATACGCTTGTCCGCTGCTCACACAAGTGGGGATGCATGTGCACATGTACACTCACCCCACCATTTCCGCATCCCGGTTGCAAACATCCAGAGGTTGGGGACCCCTGACCCAGTTGGTTTTATAGCTAAGGCAAGAGTAGAACTTAAAAGTCTTCTGATTTCTAGTCTGGTGCTTTTAACCACTATACCTAACTTGTGCTCAGATAGCACCAGAGGCCACAAGAAAGTTCAGTGTTGGTATCTTCTGTCTAGGAGCTGGTGGCCTAGCAATGAAGACGTTGGGCTGTCGACCAGATGATTGGCAGTTCTAGACCCAAGTAACGCGTGATGGGGTGAGCTCCCATTCTTGTCCCATCTCTGCCAATCTAGCAGTTTGAAAGCATGTAAATGCAAGTAGACAAAGAGGTACCACTTCAGCGGAAAGCTAAACAGCATTCTGTATGTCTCAGCATATAATCATGCTGGCCACATGACTACGGGAGCATCTTCGGACAAAGCTGGCTCCCTTGGCTAGGAAATGGGGATGAGCAATGCCCCCTAGAGCCAGAATTGACTGGACAGGGGGAACCTTTATCTTTACCTATCTTCTGTCTCTTGGAGCCTAAGGCAGTGGTGGTGAACCTATGGCACGCGTGCCAGAGACGGCACTCTCTGTGGGTACGCACGCCATGCCCAGGAGATGGCAACTGTCCCTCTTCAACCAGCTGCCTGCTAACTCGCCGAGGTCCCACGTGGCCAGATGCATCCCAGCACAGCAGGCTGTGGCTGCTGACGGACACCGTCGGCCCCCATGCACTCGCTGGCCCATGTGTGGGGGCCGATGGTGTCAGGCAGCAGCCGTCCCAGCCCCTGCCTCACCTTGCCCTGTGACAATGGCACCCCCACCCTGCCTCGCCTTGCCTCACCTCACCCTGCAGGATGAGCCTCCTGCCTACCGCCCCACCTGCCAGAGACCCTCTGGATCTCCCCCAACCCTGCCCGGCCCCCACAGGCGTCCCTCCCCACGAGCAACATTGAGGTGACCACGCCCACCTTGGCCACACCCACCCAATCTGCCTTGACCACCACAGCCACACCCACCTAGTGGGCCACGGCCACCTGGCACCCGGCGATAAATAAGTGGGTTTGGGGTTTCAGTTTGGGCACTCGGTCTCTAAAAGGTTCGCCATCACTGGCCTAAGGGAAACCATTAGTTGTATCTTGAATCAAATGTCACCTTCTTTTTGGAATCTCCCTTGTTCTTTCTCTGCAAACCAGGCCCCGTTGTGATTCAGGGAAACGATGGCCCTTGTACAAAGGTCTGCCCACAACAACACATTTAAAGAAAAGGTCAGACACCATTTCAACCGAGGAATATGTGAGTTAACCTTTGTGGTCAACTGTCTGTACCAAGCAAAAGAAGACGTTGAGTTTTACATAGATCTAAAGGAGCATATCGAGAAGGCTACAGAGGAGTTGGGCAAGACAGAAGAATTGGTTGTAGAGAATCTGGAGAATGTGGATTCAGTGACTTCAGAGATACTGGTCTCAAAGAAAAAACTCATGGATGAACAGAAAACAAAAGAGAACGAGCTTGTCAATTTACAGAACCGTCGGAAGGATTTGCAAAGGCGCGGTGAGCTGCAAAGAGAGGACTGTCAACGCCAAAGAGCTATGAAGGAACAGGCAAAAAGGGATAGAGCTGCTGCAGAAGAAGAAATTAGAGAACAAGAAAGGCGGAAAGATAAGGGCTGGCGGTTGATGATGATACCAGTTGTCGGAACTATTATTGGTGAGTATTAATGACACCCTAGATATGTCAAAAAAAAAAATGAGTTGGAAGAAATACTTTGGGATGCTCAGGAGCACAGGCAACTGATCTCTCATTAAAGCAACCGCATCTCTTTTAGGCTTCTGTGGAGATGACTCAATGAGTCACACTGACACCATGCTTGCTTTAATATTAACGACTCAACCCTGCTTAGGTTTCTTCCAGGTCAGTGAAGATTGGCTCTCATAGGTAATTGCAAAATCAAACACATGGTTTCGACATACTATAGGTCAGGCATGTCAAACTTGCAATGTCATGTGACATTGTGCAATGTATCATAACTTTTTCCCCATTGCCAGCAATGGGGTGGGCGCGGTTTTGGCGTGATGCATCCGGCCCGTGGGCCAGCAGTTTGACATGCCTGCTATAGGTCAATTGCATTTGAAGTAATTTTGTTGGTGGGACTAGGGATTCCTAGTCCCTTCAGCTCAGAATTCAGGTTGTTGCTGGTTGTGGCCTTACCAAGGCATTGTAAAGTGGTATTAACACTTCACGTGATCTTGATTCTATCTCTCTATTAATGCAGCCTAGCACTCTGTTGGCTTTTTTGGCAGCTGCAGCACACTGCTGGCTCATACTTAAGTGATTGTCAACTAGGACTCGGAGATCCCTCCCACAGTTACTACTATTGAGCAAGGTACCCCCTCTATACTGTACCTGTGCATTTGGGTTTTTTTGCTTACTTACTTTTTTGCCATTATTTTAGTGGGATAAAAATTCATGACTCAAATATACTTCCTGTGCTAGACAAGCTAACTAGACAAGACAAGATAAGCCAACTGTGTTGCCATTTCTTGCCCAGTTTTGTTTGCAAAATATTTGGTCACAGAATAAAGAATAGAATTTTGGAGACCAAAACTGGAGATTGTGCAGCAATGGCAAAAATATTCATATTCATAATACTGTAGAAGTTTAAATAAATTTAACACAAATGTATCTTTCCCTGGGGGAAGTTGATCTATGAACCTTCACACTTTGACTTGCTTTCTGAGAAGGTTTGCATATAATTGCCTAGCATTGCTCCCAACTCATAGGGTAGGGCAGTGGTGGCGAACCTATGGCACGGGTGCCAGAGGTGGCACTCAGAGCCCTCTCTGTGGGCATGTGCGCCGTCGCTCCAGTTCTAGGCCTTCAGCTGGGTTTTATAAAACCTTTTCGCTTTAGACCTCTGCCGCCGTGTGCAAAAAAAAAAAAAGGTTCAATCAATCAGTCAATTTCAACTTCTTGCGGGGGAAAAAAGGATCTTGCAAAGTTGGAATTGATTGATTGAACTTTTTAGTCCCACCCAGTCTGCTGTTACCACCGCAGCCATGCGCACCCAATGGGCCACGCCCACCCAATGGGCCACACCCACCCGGCACTCAACGATGCATAAGTGGGTTTTGGGTTGCAGTTTGGGCACTCAGTCTCTAAAAGGTTCGCCATCACTGGGGTAGGGTTTGAATTGATTGCCATGGTAATCTTGGGAAATCTCTCCCTTCAGGCCTTATGGATTCATATAGAAATGTAATCTTTGTGAAACTTTGTATGTCTCTGGTCCATCTACCTAATACTAGCTATCAACTGCTCCAAATCAGAAGATGACCATTTGCTTAACTCCCATCTCTCTACTTTACTGGGTCTCTCAAACCTCTTTGGGGGCATCCTAAATTCACCCTTTTGGCATTGCTTTAGTGTAAAGATAAGTCTTCTTCAGGGTGAGTTCAACTGCTTACGACTTCACAGAGAACATCAGACATACATTTAGATTGTTTTTAGTATAGATTTTTTTATCCCACCTGTGATCTTTTTATAAATAATTCAAGGTGGCCAACATACTTAATACTCCTTCCTCCCCCTATTTTCTCCACAACAACAGCCCTGTGAATTGGCTTGGCCTGAGAGAGAGTGAGTAGCTCAAAGTCACCCATTTGGGTTTTATCAGAACTAGACTTCACAGTCTCCTGTTTGCTAGGCCAGCGCACCTTAACCACTACATGAAACTGGGTTTCTAGTTTTCCACTGTCTCCTTCTGATTTCTACACTCCCCACGCTAGCCTAGAGATAGAAGATTCCTGCAACTCTTTCAAATACGAACAGGCCGACTTTGCCCAGTTTCCAAAGCTGTGGAATGGGACAGCTTGCTTCAGCCAACTCTCCATGACAACTCTCTGAGGGACAACTCGTCACGGCCAACTCGCCACAGGACAACGTGAGGCAGGATAATTCAACAAATACAAAAGTCAAGTTAATTTCGGCGGAACTGTGGCCAATAATAATAAAATAAAGAAAGTCAATCCAAAAATATAAGAATTACAACAATTTCAACGAAAATGGAGACACCAATAATAAAAGTATCTGAATGAAATGATTAATGCAGTGTTGAATTGTCCCATGGCCGAGTTGCCCTGTGGTGAGTTAGCCATTTCAAGTTGCCCCAAGGCAAGTTGTCCGTGGCAAGTTGTCCGCAATGAGTTGTCCGTGGTGAGTTGTCCGTGGCGAGTTGTCCTAGACCCCCCAAGCTGAGACATGGTAGGTCAGCCGCTGCCACAGTTAAAGACTAAGGCAGGGGTAGGCAACCGTGGCTCTTTTATGACTCGTGGACTTCAACTCCCAGAATTCCTGAGCCAGCCATGCTGAGGGGAAAGGGAGAGGTTTCCAAGCTGAGCCATGCTGGCTCAGGAATTCTGGGAGTTGAAGTCCACGAGTCATAAAAGAGCCAAGGTTGCCTACCCCTGGACTAAGGAATCGTCTAAATATATATGAAATAATCTTGCTTGGAAAAACTTGTCGGCTACGTGTTACATCCTGTAAGCCCCCGATTTTGTCTTTGTCTCATTATCAGGGGGTATTCAGGTTATCGACGCTCACCTGTCTCAGAAGACGGCTGAGGAAAAGGCCGATGCGGCACAGGAAATGGTAGATGATTATCATGCCAAGGAACAGAAGGCCCAGGACCAAGTTGCCAATTGTGAGAAGCAGTTGAAAGAGCAAGAGGAAAAAATTAAGACGACCCAGAAGAATCTTGACGCGATGGAAGAGCGAAAAAAGCAGCTAGTCAACTTTCATAAGGATGTTTTGAATCTGCAGGAGGCTCTCAGGGGCTGCTCTAACATGGTGGGGACCCTGCATTCTGAAGCAAATGCGGTTCGGGTGACAAGCCAGTTTGTGTTCATTTATGATTCCTTGAAGCCTCAGATTGACAGTATCACGCAGCACATGCTTCCCTTCCTAGATGCGAAAAATCCTGACCACCAGCTGCTGGACTGCCCTGAGATAAAACGAAGTATCAAGAAATTAAAATTCTTCTCCGAGACCCCAAGTACTTTGGCCAGAAATACTTACACTGTTAAGGAAATGCTAGCTGACAAGGATGTCCATGGGTACTTGGCCATTGGTTTTGTCATCCTGGCCTTGCTCTGGGCAACTGGTTTTTTGTACAAAACCCTTCTGGTTATTTTAATTGGCTGTATCGTTTCCTGTTGCCTAGCTTAGTAGCTCTCTATTTAAGGAGCACCCCCCCCACCCTGTGAATCTGCTCCATTACTTGTATCAGCAGGAAAGACCCTTTAAAGATGCTTCTACTGCTAAAAACTGGCCCAGGCAGGATGAGGCCTACTCTGGAAGTTTCCAGGCTGCACATGCCCTTCCAGGGGAATTGTTCTTGATCCATCTATATAAATAAAAATGTAAATGTTCGTTTGTTCAAAATCTTAAATCTCCGAAAGTTCTTCACTGATTGCTTTGAAATTTTGACACAACGTTGTATTCAAATATGCACGTGTTTTTATATACTATTATATAGATGTCACACCTGTGACAGGTAAAAACATGCTTTTTTGAAAAACAGCACCATCTGTTGGACGTAAAAGCAACACACGCTACGATTTTATGATTCCATTTCAGTGTTTCCGATTTACGATCCATTTACAATTTCCAAATTTCCAATTTTACGATTCCATTTCAATGTTTCCGATTGCATTGTTAAACTGAATTTTCATAGATTTCAATTTATTTTCATTTTGATTTAATTATTTCGTGTGACATTGCGTTGGAATTGAGCTGTGTCGTTTACCATAGCGTTCATTTCGTGAGTATAGTTTATAGTTTGTGAAAATAAACATATTAGAAGCGTGTGCTTTCTCTTTTCTTTCTTTTCCATGTAACCAGACTCAGCCACAGCAATGCGTGGCCGGGTACAGCTAGTACATTAATAGAAAAATGGAAAGAAGACACAAAATATTTTTTTTAGCAAACCTAGATCAGGTAATATACAGGTAGTCCTCAACCTAGGACCACAGTTGAGCCCAAGGTTTATGTTGCTAAGTGAGAAATTTGTCAAGTGAGTTTTGTGCCCAATTTTACACTTTGTTAAGTATATCTGGTTTCTCCATTGACTTTGCTTGTCAGAAGATCAGAAAAGGTGATCACATGACCCTGGGACACTGCAACCGTCATAAATGTGAGTCAATTGTCAAGCATCCAAGTGTAAATCATGTGACTATGGGAATCTGTAACTGTCATAAGTGTAAAAATGGTCATAAGTCACTTTTTTCAATGCTGTTGTAACTTCGAATGGTGACTAAGCAAACGTTTGTAAGTCAAGGACTACCTATAATTGTATGATTTAAATTTCTTGTTTTAAATTTGTATTTTTATTTTAAATATTGTCAGTTGCTTTCTTCTTATAAAAACCCCATGGCGGAAGAAAATAATGTTATTAACCTATAAAGTCCTAAACTCTCAGTGTTTGTCTGTTTGTAACCTTCAATTGCGGGAAGTTATATATTAGAGGGCAACAGTTTTTGAATCGACGCACCTCAAATGGGCTAACTTAAAGAATGCAACCAAAATGTGTGGTTCATTATTCCCATGGGATATGAAATTTGAGAAAGTTGTGGCTGCCTCAGCACCACTGGGCCTTCTGACTACACTTCCCAGAAAGCCATAGCTTGTGTGGTGCAAGAGAAAATAGGAGGGACATATCCCTGCCCTCTTTTCCACCACCCTCTGGTCTCTGCACCTAATTGGCTGGTGATAATGCCCAACAAAAGACGATTGGCTGTTTTTGAACCAAGGCTAAAGTTGGAAACCTCTTAATGGAGCTGGAGAGCCAGAGAGTGACTTGGAAGTCTGCTGACAAGGTATGGCTGGCTGGAGGGTATTGGGGTCAATGGGTGAGCCCTCTTCATTCCGAGCCCTTGGGTACATGCTGGCTCAGGAATTCTGGGAGTTGAAGTCCACAAGTCATAAAAGAGCCAAAGTTCCTCACCCTTGCTCTATACCAGGGATAGGCAACCTTGGCTCTTTTATGACTCGTGGACTTCAACTCCCAGAATTCCTGAGCCAGCATAGCTGTTGAAGTCCACGAGTCATAAAAGAGCCAAGGTTGCCTACCCCTGTTCTATACCATTGATTTTGCTTGTCAAAGACAGCTATAAAGCACACAAATGGCAATGATGTGATTGCAGGGACACTACAACAGTCTTAAGTGCAAGGACCAATTGTAAAATTATTTTTATATTGCCACATAGCTTTGAATGCTCACTAAACAGGGCAGTCAGTAAGTGAGAACTTTCTATAGTAAATTTCTGACAGCAGGGTCACAAAGCTATCTCAATCTAGTCACAACTGGGTCACCATTCCAGTTGTGGGTATTTCGGGGTGCGGGGTGTGTGTGAAGATTCATAGGGAGGCCAATTCCAAAGTAAGTCCCTGTACAAGTACATGGTCCCAGCCATCTCAAAAGGTATCATCCATCGGTATTGCCCTAAAGCCCTAATTCTGACTCCAGATTGCCATTTAAAGGTTTTAAAAAGGGCCCTGGGCCTCTCTCACAGGAAAATGAAACGTTGTAATACTTCCTATTCTGATTTGTTTATGTGCTACGTATTTTAGCCCAGGTTAGAATGTTTTCCTGTCAACTAAACCCACTTCCTCCAAATCTTAATTTATTGCCCAGAAGTAAAAAAAACACCAATGTAAGCCAGTGATGGCGAACCTTTTAGAGACAGAGTGCCCATACTGCAACCCAAAACCCACTTATGCATCGTCGAGTGCCAGGTGAGTGTGGCCCATTGGTAGGGTGTGGCCAATTGGGTGGGCATGGCTGCAGTGGTAACAGCAGAGTGGGTGGACTAAAAAGTTCAATCAATCAATTCCAACTTTGCAAGAACATTTTTTTTCCCTCAAGAAGTTGAAATTGACTGAACCTTTTTTTTTTTTTGCACACGGCGGCGGAGGCCTAAAGTGAAAAGGTTTTATAAAACCCAGCTGAAGGCCTAGGACTGGGGCGATGGCGCACGTGCCCACAGAGAGGGCTCTGAGTGCTGCCTCTGGCACCCATGCCATAGGTTCGCCACCACTGATGTAAACTGTCTGGGAGGACCTCAATGTAATTTAAGTTGCTTGTTTTCCCTGCTACAAAGGAAGCCACTGCTGAATTTCCATCCGTTATTCAGTTTTGACAAGGATGCTCTGCAGAGGATCTTCCCAAGGGGTGGACACCACAGGCCTGATTCCTCTTGCTTCTCTCTCTCTCTCTCTCTGCCTTTTTCACCCATGCTGTGAAGGCAAATGCCAGCTACTTTCCAGAACACAGGTGGGTCTTTAAGATCCCGTAGCTTCCAGGTAAGTTTCTGAACTTGCTACCTCAATTGACCCCCAAACGTCTCTTGCTGAGCAAGGCCGTTGCTGAGTTGTGCCTCATTTTATGACCTCTTTTGCCACAATTGTGAAGTGAATCGTTGCAGTTGTTAAGTGAATCCTGTGGTCATGAAGCAAATCTGGCTTCCCCCATTGACTTTGCTAGTTGAAAACCGGCTGGCAACAACGGCACAATAAATTTCTCACCTAGCAATGTAAGTTCCAAAGAGACTGTGAACACGAGGCTACTGCAAAACCACACAGCTTTATTTTTGATCAAAAAGGAAAAGCCAGGGTGCTTTTGTCTCTTAATGCAGAGAGTATTGTTTCTTAATGCAGAGAGACAGAGGAGAAAAGACACACACACACACACACACACACGCTAATCAAAAAGTTTTTTTCCTTCTACAGCTAATATACTTTCTCAGGCTAATAGTTTCTGCGCAGCTAAAAAGTTTCTTTTAGTCTGAATGCGTGTTTTCTTTATCAGATCAGGTCAGTTACAGTACGGGTCCCCAACCTGAGGCCGCAGCCCGGTAGTGGGCAATGGACTGCTGGCCACCGGGCTGAGGGACAGGCTGGCCAGTGTGCGTACGGGTGTGCATGCACACCCCCTCGTTTGCACTAGTGCCGCAGCCGCAAAAATAGGACGCCGTACTGCGGGGCGCAAAAACGGGCTGCCCCCGCACCTCAAGGCACAAAAACGGGACGACAATGCTGCACCTCAGGGCGCGAAACGGCCACCGCCGCACTGCAAGGTGCAAAAACGGATGCCGCCATGCCATGTGGTGCAAAAATGGATGCCACTGAACCCCGGGATGCAAAAATGGGCCACTGCCGCGCTGCAAGGCACAAAAAATGGCTGCTGCGGTGCGCAGAAACAAGGCACTGCCACGCAAGATCGGGGCAGGTTTAGTGAGTATCACGCGGGCGCTAGCCCCGCCCCATTTGTGGCACACCCCATCCCATTTCCTGTGGTTGGTGACCTCTGAGTTGCAGCTTGTTACTTGCTGGCTGAGGAATTCTGGGAGTTGAAGTCCACAAGTCATAAAAGGGTCAAGTTTGACGACCCCTGAGACAGAGTGATTGGCCCAACGTCACTCAGCTGGCTTTCATTTATTACTCTTTTTTTCATTTTATCTGCCTTGTTTAACTTCTTGTAGCCTTACTGAATTTTGATCGTAACAATACATTTGACTGATTTCTTGATCTTTTTCAAGCAAGAGGAAGATTGGAATCTGGTGGGGAAATTGCTCAGGAAAAGCTAGAAATTGGCCACTTCCTAACCTCATAAAAGCCTTCCTCTCATACACTCATGTTTGCCTACAGAGGAAGCCCAGAAATCTCCACATCCAGCCAATTAAGGTTGCGTACAATGTCCAGCCCATTGAACTTTTCACCCCGGGAGGTTTCCTTTTCTAGCAATGCCACCACTTCCAAGAAATTGTGATTTCAGTTCTGCCGCTGCTGCAAAAAAAAAGCTTTCTCCCTATTTGAATATTTGCAGCCGTTCTGTCTCCAGGCAAAAGCAGTGAACTTGGAGAGAAATAACATTTCCAAAGGAAGGAAGAGACACTGAGATTTTAGAGTAGAGTAGAGTAGGGTAGGGTAGGGTAGGGCAGGGCAGGGCAGGGCAGGGCAGGGCAGGGCAGGGTAGGGTAGGGAAGGGTAGAGTACAGCTGGAAGGGACCTTGGAGGTCTTCTAGTCCAGCCCCCTGCTCAAGGAGTAGATCCTATACCAGGGGTAGGCAACCTTGGCTCTTTTATGACTTATGGACTTCAATACCCAGAATTCCTGACCCAGCCTTGCTGACTCAGGAATTCTGGGAGTTGAAGTCCACGAGTCATAAAAGAGCCAAGGTTGCCTACTCCTGCTCTGGGGCCTTCAATTGATGTCACGTTAAGCTTTAAAAAAAAAAAAGGGGGGGGGGAGGCTGGCATTATAGGCTGTTACCATCATGTCCTTTTTCCTGGCTCTGCCTTGTGAATGCCATTGTCTGTACACATTTCTATGAACTGGAGATGCAGAGCAGGCACAATCTATCAGTAAAATTGGTTCCACTGCAGGGCAGGGCAGGGCAGGGCAGGGCAGGGCAGGGCAGGGCAGGGTAGGGTAGGGTAGGGTAGGGTAGGGTAGGGTACAGCTGGAAGGGACCTTGGAGGTCTTCTTGTCCAGCCCCCTGCTCAAGGAGTAGATCCTATACCAGGGGTAGGCAACCTTGGCTCTTTTATGACTTATGGACTTCAATACCCAGAATTCCTGACCCAGCCATGCTGACTCAGGAATTCTGGGAGTTGAAGTCCACGAGTCATAAAAGAGCCAAGGTTCCCTACCCCTGCCCTATACCATCTCAGACAAGTGATTGTCCAGTCTCTTCTTAAAAATCTCCAGTGATGGAGCGCCCACGATTTCTGAAGGCAAAGCTGTTCCACTGGTTAATTGTCCTCACCTTTAGGAAGTTTCTCCTTAATTCCAGGTTGCTTCTCTCCTTTGATCAGTTTCCAACCATTGTTTCTTGTCCTGCCCTCTGGTGCTTTGGAGAATAGATTGGCCCCCTCTTCTTTGTGGCAGCCTCTCAAATACTGGAATAGTGCTATCATGTCACCCTAGAGAAACTCAGTTTCAGACAGTTTAAACCAAGCATGAAAACCTCTCTCTCTCTTCCACTGATGTTCACTGCATTTGTGAATGAAAACAGAGCTTGCTCTGAAAAAAAGGCTTCTTTCTGATCAATAGCTAGGATCCATTTAAGCCATGCTACAGGGCCAGTTCTCTCCTTTTTTCAGAGGCCTCCCATCTTGCACCCACCCTAAATAACAAAATATGGAAGAAAACAAAGGCAGGGGGAATATTTCATTTATAGCTAAGGGAATTGACACTACGACTTATGACCACAGTGGAGCCCCAAATTTCCATTGCTAAGCAAGACAGTTGTTAAGTGAGCTGTGCCTCATTTTATGACCTTTTTGCCACAGTTGTTAAACGAATCCCTGCAGTTGTTCAGCAAATTATGTGGTTGTTAAGGAAGTTTGGCCTCCCCCATTGAGTCTGCTTGTTGGAAGCCAGCTGGGAAGGTCACAAATGGGGATCAAGGGACCCCGGGATCCTGCAACTGTCCTAAATCTCTGCTGGTTGTCAAGCGCCCAAATTTTGATCACAGGGATGCTGTAATATGAATACATGTTATACGTTAATACGGGTAGTCCTCAGCTTACGACTACAGTTGAGCCCAAAATTTCTGTTGTCAAGGAAGAGTTGTTAAGTAAATTTTGCCCCATTTTACGACCTTTCTTGCCACAGTTGTTAAGCGAATCACTACAGTTATTAAGTTAGTAAGAGGGTTGTAAAGTGCATCTGGCTTTCCCATTGACTTTGCATGTCAGAAGGCCACCAAAGCCAATCAAATGACCCCGGGACTCTGCAACCGTCATAAATACATGCCAGTTACCAATTTTGATTATGTGACCGTGGGGATACTGCAACCGTCATCAGTTACTTTTTTCAGTGTAACTTTGTAAGTTTGAACAATCGCTCAATGAATGGTTCTAAGACGAGGACTACCTGTAAGTTCAATGGTGTCATCCGTCAGATCAAGGAACTCCTCAGAAATTAAAGTGGACCACTTCAAGAATGCGGATTCTATTTTTGTGCAGTGATACACCACAGGACATTGCTTGGTCGGTCAACAGCAAGACACTGGTGAAGCGGGCACAGCAGCGCCTGCATTTTCTGTGTCGCATGAGAAAAGTACATCTTCTTTCTCTTGTCCTTACCACTTTCTATAGAGGGATGATTGAGGACATCCTGTCTTATTGCATTACGGTCTGGTTTGGAACCACCACTGCTTCAGACAGGAAGGTGGTGCAGAGAGTGGTGAGGATAGCAGAAAGATTATTGGCAGTTCACTTCCTTCTATCCAGGACATAGCATACAAGCGTCGTTGCTTGAGCAGGGTCCGCAGGATTGTCTGGGATTCTACACGTCCTCTTTATGACCTGTTTTTCTTATTACCTTCTGGGAGGAGGCTCCGTGGTATCTGAAGCAGAACATCCAGATTCAGTCAGTTTTCTTCTCTATAGTATCAACTTTGTGAACTCTCAAGCTTCCTCTTTCCACTATATGTTCAAGGTGAACAGTGATTAATGTTTATATGTATTTATAGGTAAGGGTGTAAGTATATACATATGTATGTATATAGCATGTCTATATGTGTCTTATGTATGTGTACACTTTTGAGAGCGGGCAACAGAGTTTCATTTTTAATGTGTGCCAGTGTGCCCATAGTAAAAAGATGACAATGAGTGTTATCTTATCTTATCTTATTTCCTCTATGGGTCCACAAGTGAATGGAAAACTCAGCACATGAACAAATCATGTGCAGCTGGCTTAGGGGGCCATTGAAGGAAATTGCAAACAAAGATCAAGCAATGTCTACATGCACACATGCGAGCACACAAACACACACACACTGGCTTTGGCATCAATTATCCTAACAATGTCTTTGTGTAAATATACTTAGGATATTCCTAGCAGTGAGAGCAGCCAATTATGAGATGAGGATAAAGCTTTTTTTTTTTTCTACCTGGACAGAACTGAAGTCACACCTTTTCCAAGAAATTCAGGCATTCAGAGTTGCCAGAATGTATTTAAGAAAATATTGATATAAAATATTTTTACCCAGTGTATACTAATCACACCTTTAGCAACATATGGTTGGTCTTATTGTGCATGTGCCAGATGGAGACCGCTGCATTATTTTTGTTACCTCGGTTTTCCCATGAGTTGGTACTGCCTGATCCTATTCTTACTTATGAGTAGATAAGATAAGATAACCTTTATTGTCATTTTTATACTGTGGGCACAATGGCACACATCACAAATGAAATTTAGTTGCCCTCTCTCAAAGTGAAACACATACATGACACACACCTAAACATACTATGAACAACATATGTATAGACCCACATCCCTACATATACGTAGCAAATAAATATTAAACATTGTCCATCTTGAATATATAACGGAAGGAGGAAGCTTTAGAGTTCGCAAGGTTAATGCTGTATGGAATGAAACTGGCTGAATCTGGATGTTCTGCTTCGGATACCACGGAGCCTCCTCCCAGAAGATAACAAGGAAAACAGGTTGTGAAGAGGATGTGTAGTGTCCCAAATAATCTTACGGATCCTGCTCAAGCAGCGCTTCTGTGCTATGTCCTGGATGGGAGGGAGGGAACTGCCAATGATCTTTTCGGTCATTCTCACCACTCTCTGCACCGCCTTCCTGTCTGAAGCAGTGATGCCTCCAAACCAGACTGTGATGCTGTATGACAGGATGCTCTCGATTGTCCCCCTGTAGAAAGTGGTCAGGACAGGAGAAGGAAGATGATCATGATTTATCACTTGTTGCTTTTATGTACACCAGGGGTGTCAAACTCAATTTCACTGAGAGCCACATCAGCATTGCGGTTGCCCTGGGGGGTGGGGGTGGGGGTGTGTGGCCAGAGTAGGTGCAGCCTACTGGGTGGGCGTGAATGAAGTGGGTGTGGCTACTGGGTGGGCTTGGCCAGTTCTACATCATTTGCGTCAAGGGTGCCTATGGGGGCCTGGGCAGGAGTGGGACAGATCTGAGGGTCTCTGGCAGAAGGGGGTGGGACTCGGGCAAGTGCCAAGGCATGGTCCACCGGGGCAAGTGCCAAGATGGCCACCACAAAATTGTACATTGGCTCCCGGCTGGCCTGGGCCAGGGCCAAGGCAGCAGGGGCCGTTCCCTCAGTTTCCAGGATGGCTTCGCGGGCCACATGAAACCACTTCGCGGGCTGCATCCGGCCTTGTGTTTGACATGTCTGATGTACACTGTGAGCTTATGCACTGAAGGTAAATTCCTTGTGTGTCCAGTCACACATGGTCAAATAAAGTATTTCTTCTATTCTATTCTATTCTATTCTATTCTATTCTGTCCTGTCCTGTCCTGTCCTGTCCTGTCCTGTCCTGTCCTGTCCTGTCCTATCCTATCCTAATTCTACTCTGTTGCCTGATCCTATTCTTACGTTGACATAAAGTCAGCATCACTTGTGGGAAAATTCGCTTGTAGCCTTCGGTAGCCACAGGATACACCCTACTCAACGCTATGTTTTTTTCCCCATGAATACAACTCTCATTCCAGATGGTCCTCATTACAGGTAATCCTTGACTTATAACATTTCATTTAGTGTCTGTTCAAAGTTACAACAGCACTGAAAAAAGTGACATGATCATTTTTCACACTTACAACCCTTGCAGTAACCCCATAGGTATGTGATCAATATTTGGATGCTTGGCAAGTGATTCATATTTATGACGCTTGCAAAATCCCATTGCCACGTGATCCCCTTTTGCGACCTTCTGACAAGCAAAGTCAATGTGGGGAAGCCAGAGTCACTTAACTGAGTTCCTAAATTAACAATTGCAATGATTCACTTAATGACTCTGGCAGGAAAAGTAGTAAAATGGTGCAAAATTTACTTAACAACTATCTTAATGGCAACAGAAATTTTGGGCTCAATTGTGATCGTTGAAAGGAGTAGATTATTAATCAGAAATTTCTAATGAGTCTAAAGGTCAATAGAAGAAGCCACCTGAAAGTCATAAATTCAGACAAGTGAACTACATACAAATAAGAAAAGCAGAGGTTGCTAGGTAACTGAAACTGCAAGTAGAGGAAACACAAAAACTGAGGATAAAGTTTAGAGCTTAAGGTAGCAAAGGTATAACCGCAAACAAATATAGAGATAATTATAAGAATTGAGCTTTGTTAATAGAAAATTAGATGGTGATAGATAGGATGTGCACAAACAGGAACAGGAAACAACCTCAAGAGCCCCAGAAGATATAAAAGCCCACCACTCTGCTCCATGTGGTCACTTTTTTCCAGAGTCATCTTTCTGTCTGGATCTCCTCTTCAATAAACTACAACCTTCTTTCTAAAACAGTTGCCATGTTGTTTATTCCCAGCTTGGACTGGACCCTGATGAAGATTTTTCTTTCAACAATTCATAATCATTTCCTTAGTAAAGAACATTGCATTCGTCTCCAACAGATCTTTTTCTTTCTTTCTTTCTTTCTTTCTTTCTTTCTTTCTTTCTTTCTTTTTCTTTCTTTCTTTCTTTCTT
The DNA here is from genome assembly GCF_001527695.2 of Protobothrops mucrosquamatus. Lineage (NCBI taxonomy): Eukaryota > Metazoa > Chordata > Lepidosauria > Squamata > Viperidae > Protobothrops > Protobothrops mucrosquamatus. Next base: position 64,346 of record NW_015389211.1, read on the forward strand.
TCTTTCTTTCTTTCTCTTTCTTTCTTTCTTTTTTCTCTTTCTTTCTTTCTTTCTTTTCTTTCTTTCTTTCTTTTTTTCTCTTTCTTTCTTTCTTTTTTCTCTTTCTTTCTTTCTTTCTTTCTTTCCCTTTCAAAACATTTTAAAACAATAAAAACAGTAAAAACCATTAAAGCAATTCAAAACATTAAAACATCTTTATGCTATTCTGCCTTTTTTCCTACCCTCTCAAGTTGGTTTTGAATGTGGAATCTGCTTTAAAATTTTACCCATCCAGTTGTGTATCATCTGCAAACTTACAGAATTCATCATTTTTCTCCCCCAAATTATTTAAAAAATAATAATAAAGGTAGGGGACTGAGGGCTGAATCTAGTAACATCCCACCTAATCTCGCCTTCCAATTTGATGAGAAAAGTTAGCTAAACTGGAGTTGAAAAAAGCGCAGGAAGCTGACTTGATCCCTGCCAGAAATGGATGTAAAACATTCAGAGATCAAGAAGAGAAAGAAAGAAAGAAAGAAAGAAAGAAAGAAAGAAAGAAAGAA